>NC_135573.1:194265961-194433777 GCF_965152235.1 Eretmochelys imbricata
TAATTTAGACCCCATCATTGTATATGTATAGTTAGGATTATGTTTTCCAATGTGCATTACTTTGCATTAATCAACATTAAATTTCATCTGCCATTTTGTTGTCCAGTCACCCAGTTTTGTGAGATCCTTTTGTAGGTCTTCGCAGTCTGCCTGGGACTTAACTATCTTGAGTAGTTTTGTATCATCTGCAAATTTTGCCACCTCACTGTTTACCCCTTTTTCCAGATTATTTATGAATATGTTAAATAGGACTGGGCCCTGTACAGATCCCTGGGGGACACCACTATTTCTCTCTCTCCATTCTGAAAACTGACCATTTATTCCTACCCTTTGTTTCCTATCTTTTAACCAGTTACCAATCCATGAGAGAATCTTCCCTCTTATCCCATGATTGCTTAAGAGCCTTTTGTGAGGGACTTTGTCAAAGGCTTTCTGAAAATCTAAATATACTATATCCACTGTATCTCCTTTGTCCGCATGCTTGTTGAACCCCTGAAAGAATTCTAGTATATTGGTGAGGCATGATTTCCCTTTACAAAAACCATGTTGACTATTTCCCAACAAATTATGTTCATCTATGTGTCTGACAATTTTGTTCTTTATGATAGTTTCAACCAATTTGCCTGGTACTGAAGTGAGGCTTACTGGCCTGTAGTTGCCAGGGTCACCTCTGGAGCCATTTTTAAAAGTTGGAGTCACATTAGCTATCCTCTAGTCATTTGGTACAGAAGCTGATTTAAATGATAGGTTACAGATGACAGTTAGTAGTCCTGAAATTTCACGTTTGAGTTCCTTCAGAACTCTTGAGTGAATACCATCAGGACCTGGAGACTTATTACTGTTTAAATTATGAATTTGTTCCAAAATCTCCTCTAACGACACCTCAATTTGGGATAGTTCCTCAGATCTGTCACCCAAAAAGAATGGCTCAGGTTTGCGAATCTCCCTCACATCCTCAACAGTGAAGACCGATGCAAAGAATTCATTTTGTTTCTCCACAATGGCCTTATCGTCTTCGAGTGCTCCTTTAGCATCTTGATTGTCCAGTAGCCCCACTAGTTGTTTAGCAGGCTTTCTGCTTCTGATGTATTTAAACAATTTTTTGCTATTACTTTTGGAGTCTTTGGTTGGCTTTTCTTCAAATTCTTTTTTGGTCTTTCTAATTATATTTTTAGACTTCATTTGCCAGAATTTATGCTCTTTCCTATTTTCCTCATTAGGATTTATCTTCCACTTTTAAAGGATGCCTTTTTGCCTCTCACTGGTTCAGGAACTGGTGGTTCATAGGGTTTATGACTGAAGTAATAAATTGCACATCTCAGGAAAGAAAACAGAGAAAGTAAGAATAATAGTTAAAGCAGCTGAAAAGTATTTACATGTTAGCAACTTATCAGAAGAACAATTACCTGCCCTCCTAAGTGAAGGAAGTGCAGATGGTTAAAATTGAATGGTGGTAACAATTTCTAGCTGGAATGTGCACAGCCTGATAGCGCATGGGCAGGAATTAAAAAAAAATATTGTTGATATGAAAACTCAACTTGACATTAGATACAGTAAGTAAGGCAGTTTCAAAAAGGACTATACAAAGGGCAAAAACAGAAAGCTAGAGAAAATACTTTGGAAAAATTAATAAAGATACCAGTAACGCAGAGATGTAGAGGAAAATGAATGGTGTGCAAAGTAAGAACAACATAGTACCAGGCCTCATTGTGGAAGGTCATGGAGTAAGATGCTCCAATGGGAAAAAAGCAGAAACTTTGGCAGAAGTGTTCCAGAATTAGTAAGGATGAGAATCAGAGTGTAAAGATCCATGACAGGAAAAGAAAATTAATTTAAGAAAACTATGAGATACTGAAAAGGTGGCAGGAAGATGAGGAAACTATTTTAAATGAAAACTTTGGTATGAGGGAACTTCACAAAGCTATAAATAAAGAGCAAAAATCCTGCTCCAGGCAAGGATGATATAAACTCTGAAATGTTTAAACATTGACCTGAAGGGAGTCTTAGAGTGATACCAACATTGTACCATAGCATATGGGGACATGGTAAGCTGCCAATGAACTAGAAGCCCATGGTTATTGTTCCAGTAAGGAAACCAGGCAAGCTTTGATCAAGACCTGATGCATACAGGCCAATTGCCTTCACAACGTGTTTGTGTAAAACCATGGAAAAAATGGTAACTCAGATATTGCTTTCATACTTAGAGAGAAATAGACTCATATATAGCTTGCAGAGTAGATTTATGGGGGGAAGGAATGCAGTCAACCATATTGTAAGGATAGGAACAGAAACACAAAAAAGTATGGGAACTAAAGAATTTATGAAAGTAACTTTTCTGTATATTGAAAAAGCTTATGATGTGATATAGAGGGAGGGTTACTTCATAAAGTAGCTACCGAATTAAAGCTACCATGGGTATAAAAGGAAAAATGTATAGGTGGATAAGGGATTTCTTAAGTAAAAGAACTATACAAGTTAGAGTAAGGAAAAGCCTGCTTCAGTATATAGACATCTACAAATGGCACTCCATAGGGGAGTGTCATCAGTCCTACCTTATTCAACATCATGATAAATGATCCTCCAAAAGAGATGATCACTTTGTTTGCTGATGACGTGCCACACAGGGCAAAAACAAAAACCCTGAAATATCTGCTAAAAGAGTAAATGAAGGTCTGAGGAAGGATGAAGTGAGCTGTAGCTCACGAAAGCTTATGCTCAAATAAATTGGTTAGTTTCTAAGGTGCCACAAGTACTCCTTTTCTTTTTGCAAATACAGACTAACATGGCTGCTACTCTGAAACCTGTCATCTTGGGCTTTAAAATTCTCATTTGACAATACAAAGGGAATGAGACAAAGGAAAGTTTTAAAAATTATAAATTGTATCTATATGGATAACAAATAGATATAGTTAAAAGCTCCAGGTGTTTAGGTGTGATATCTGGTAGCAAGCCCTCTTGGAAGGTTCATGTTGAAAATATTAGAGATAAATGTAAAGGAGAATCAACTCGCTTAAAAGTGTTTCTGGAACTGCTTCGAATATGGATAAAAAACCAGTGGTAATGCTACGCAGAATAAGACTCGTTATGAGTATGGGTGCCAGGCTTTCAGTTTGGCGTCGAAAATGAATTTGAGAAAGCTTGATTCAATTCAAGCTCAGGTGTTGCGAATTACATATGATGCCTTCATCACAATGCCACTGTGTGAACTGCAGATAGCTATGGATGAAATGCCTGTTACTTTAAAAATGAAGCTTTTAGACTTAACCTTTTGGGCTTAAGTCACTGGAAAGAATGGATAAAAACGCTAAGCTAATATATGATGAATGCTGGGAATTATGTCACCAACATGTAGGACGAAAACTCAAAATGCCTCATGTAAGTAGGGTTAAAGTGTGAACAAAGGATCTTAGAGAAAAGAAAGACCTAAAAGAGGTGAAAATCTATAGCTTTGGGAAAATGCATTAAAAGTGGAAAATTATGTCTCCTGAGGTAAATATGGAATTGTATGATGAAATTAAAAGAGGAACAGGAGTGTTAAATGTGCAATATGTTTGTGATAAGTAGGGATGCTATTGCCCAATGTATACTAACAGCTCCAAAGATGTAAGAACAGAAAGAGTGGAAACAGCATTCTGCATTCCTTCGCTCGGACTCAAAAAAACTGTAAGGCTATTAAATTTTGTAGCCATTTTGATGGCTGAACAGGCAGGGATAATACCGGATTAAATTAGGTCATAGATGTGCACCCAGCCACCATGGTCATTCTGTCGGATTCCTTATCAGGACTACTAGCAATCAGAAATGACATTTCAGGCAGCAGAAATGATATACTTAGTGAAATGTTGCTGCTAACAACAGAACTGATGTATTTGGATGTAATCATAGTAATAGCATGGATCCCAGCACATGGAGGGGTTGTGGGCAATGAGCTGGCAAGTGGCAAAAAAAATGCTGTCAAACCATGAGCAAGTTGATTTAGAGATCCTTTTAAGTAAAGTGGAGTTTAAAAATCCAATTAAAAATGAGTGAAGAGAAGAATGGCAGGAAATATGGGCAAAAGAAATAAAAGGGAAAAGATTCTGCCCAAGTTGAAAATGCTGATGTAATTCAAGGCCATGAGACAAACAGTGAAGTGGCTTTATTTCGAATATTAACTGGCCATTGTTCCTTAAATAGTAATTTGTTTCTAATATACAAACATAAAGATGGATTACGTGGGGGAGGCAAGATCCAGGAAACAGCTGATCTCCTGTGGGAGTGCAAAGAGAGTACCATCAAAAAAGGGTATTTAAATGAAAAATATAGAGTCCTTAAAGTATCAAAAAGTTCACTGCAACCCCTAAGAAGAGCATCAGAAAAATGGAATCCTATAAAAAAGCAATACTGCATTTCTTTAAGAGTACTGGGAAAAGTGAAAGATTTTAATTCAAGAATTAATCTATGTTGTCCAGTGTTTGGCAGTCATAGACTCAGCAAGTGAGACTGCATCACCATAAAACAAAAGAAAAAGGAGAAGAAGGCTGCAGTCATTCCCTGGGATGAGGGAGGCCATTAGTGAGAATGAGGAAGTCCAGGGGAAGAGTAACCCCTGAGATCCTGTCCTGGAGTAAGGAGTCTAGTAAAGAGGCTAGAGGGGGTGAAGTAGCCATGGGTGGTTGAGTAGGTTTCTATGCAAAACCAAGAAGCAGACAAGGGAAGAGAAAGAGGCTGTGTAGAAAGGATCCTAGGAAAACAGCAACAGGGGTGGAGACTGAGTAGACTTAGATTGTTGGTTATAGTGTCCCTGAGTTGGAACCCAGTGTAGTGGGCAGGCCCGGGTTCCTCTGCCAGCCATTGGTAAGGGGAATCCTGAGCTGGGGCTGAACACCATCTGGAGAAGCCATTTGGACAGCGGTCCTGCTGGACTTTGTAAATCCAGAAGGGGTGAACTAAATGGGGACCTGGCCACAGAGCCAAGTTACCAGAGGAGAGACTATTGCAGAGCAAGCACAGAACAGAAGGGGGCACCCAGTGCCACAAGAGCTACTTTCCCAGATCAAGACAGGCCAAGGCACGCTAGTGGCCAATATGTGAACCCTGTTACAAAACCACATTGTCCTCAGTGCCTAAAAGCTAGGAAATAAAGAGTTGAAGTCAACAGCCAGATCTTTGTTTCTCTAACTACACCAATATAAAACTTACCAAGCCTCCCCTTACTACTACTCCTTCCACAGCATATTGTTAATACCCAAAGCTTCTTAAACTACCATGCAGCCTTAACACTGACAAACATACAAGAAGGACATATATGTTAACAGCACATATCTTTCTTTTAACTTACAATTTTCCTTTTGGATTTCTTAGGGAAAAAGGCAACTTGTAATACATCTCCTTTTTGTATATATATTGGAGTTAAGTATCCGGGGGTAGCCGTGTTAGTCTGTATCCACAAACAACGAGGAGTCCGGTGGCACCTTAAAGACTAACAGATTTATTCAGGCATAAGCTTTCGTGGGTAAAAACCCCACTTCTTCAAATATGTGGAGTGAAAATTACAGATATAGGCATAAATATATATTGGCACATGAAGAGAAGGAAGTTACCTTACAAGTGGAGAACCAATGTTGAAGGCCAATTCAGTTAGGGTGAATGTAGTCCACTCCCAATAATTGATGAGCAGGTGTCAATACCAAGAGAGGGAAAACTGCTTTTGTAGTGAGCCAGCCACTCCCAGTCTCTATTCAAGCCCAAATTGATGGTGTTAAGTTTGCAAATGAATTGTAGCGCCACAGTTTCTCTTTGGAGTCTGTTTTTGAAGTTTTTTTTGTTGAAGAATGGCTACTTTTAAAATTGAATGTCCAGGGAGATTGAAGTGTTCTCCTACTGGCTTTTGTATGTTACCATTCCTCATGTATGATTTGTGTCCATTTATCCTTTTACGGAGAGACTGTCCAGTTTGGCCAATGTACATGGCAGAGGGGCATTGCTGGCACGTGATGGCATATATCACATTAGTAGATGTGCAGGTGAATGAGCCCCTGATGGTGTGGCTAGGTCTTATGATGGTGTCGCAAGAGTCGATATGGGGACAGAGAAGGCAATGAGGTTTGTTACAGGGATTGGTTAGTGTTTCTGTAGTATGGTGTATGCCAGTATATATTTATGCCTGTATCTGTAATTTTCACTCCATGCATCTGAAGTGGGTTTTTACCCATGAAAGCTTATGCCCGACTAAATCTGTTAGTCTTTAAGGTGCCACCAGACTCTTCATTATATTGGAGTTAAGACTGTGTAATAGTTTACACAAGGAGACATACGTTAAAAGTAGTTCTCTTCAAAGAAATCCAAAAGTATATCTTAAAAGAAGCCTTCAAGCCATTGCTTACACCAGTGAATCAAAAAATCAGGAGTGAGTCCCCAGAAGTCAGTTGAATTACACTGATGTAAAACTGGTGAGATAGGTTCAGACTTATAATATCCATATCCATCCAAGATAATTGTCCCAAATGTTCTGAGAGATGAAAACTTTTCAAAAGAGGAATTTAGTCCTATTAGCAGTAGGATGTGGGATTTTTTTTTTTCCACTTAAACTTTCAAATCAACCCAAGCAAACAAAAGATCTCTAAACATCAACAATTTTGGAGTACTTTTAGTTTTCCTTTGGTCATCAAACAATATGGAATTGAAATGTCAAAGGGTGAAAAATAAAGCTGAAATCCTGGATATTTTTCAAGCCTAAATTTCATCACAGCCGAGATCCTAATGCATCTTGTTGTCTTCCTCCAGGCATGGCACTGCCATCTTCTGCCAGCTACTTTAGGAGATTGAAACAATGTGAAAAAAAGATGAGTACAGTAGAGCAGAGTGATCTACTATAAACTAACCTCAGTTTAGTGGATGGGAATTTTCATGAAACTGATAGCACCCAAAAGCTAGATTGGGCAAAAGCTAGATCGATGTCTCTGAGTATCAAACTGAGAACATGTGAAAGTTAATGAAAAGTATCAGAATTAACCAGTTCCTCAGCTGGGGTAAATCAGCTATGCTAATTTACACCAGCTGAGGATATGGCCCTTATGATCTAAAGAAGAAAGCATAACTAAAAGCCTCAAACATAAGCACAGGAAGAAATTGATTGGGTATCTGAAAAATTAAATCTAAACTGAGAGACATGTGCATAGCCTCAAAAGCCAGAACAACTGATGCATTTGAGGAGCTAGCCACAATTTCTGCTAAAAGAGGGAGCTGCAGCCAGAAATGTATTCTTTAAAAGGTGAATGAGGACAGTTATAAACTTCCCAAAAGTGGGTGGTTTCAGCTCTATCTGTTATGTATGTAGTCTTATCTGAACTATGTGCTTGTGAAATATGGCACAGCTACAAGTTATTTCAGTTACTTCCTGGAATAAACCAAACACACATTCCCCCTTAGGAGCCTGATCCTGTAAGGTGCTATGTGTCCTCAATTTCCAGTGAGTTTAGTGGGAGTTAAGGTTGCTCTGCTCCCTTCAGGAAGAGCTCAGCACCTAATTATATAGAGCCCCTGATATATAGTCAATAAGGAGCTCTGTTTTTGACTGTACACATTTTTCAGCTAATTCAGACATCTAAACAACACTCCCAAGGAGTGTGTCTTTGATATATGGCCAGTCACAAACCTCTTGAAGCTAGCAGGCCTGACAGCCGCCTTCCATTGAGGCTAAATGAGGAAGCAGTTACATACCTCTTTGTTTAGTGATAGCTGAAACAATAGAAGCTATCCACCAAAATCACAGAGCAGCATAGCAAGGCTGGAGTAAGAATTGAGCCATGTAGACTGAGAGGTTTTCCCTGGGGCCTGAATGCAAAGAGTGGGGCTGGATATTGTTTGGTGGAGCTGTGTGTGTCTGTGAGTGAAAAGCAGCCAGAGAAGGCAGCAAAGCCAGGGAGTCAGCAAGAGGAAAACTGGTAACCTGGACCTGAGAGAAAGAGCTTTTGATGCAGAATGCTGGCTGGAAAGAGGCTTAGAAGTGTATGTAAAGAAATTATCCTGATATTTGATTCCTATTGTATTTAGAGAAACAGTTCTTTGTAAATAAACAGGATTGCATCAAAGAAATAACTATCATCAATTTATCCTCCTAACATTGAAACAACTGGCAAGACCCCAGATATTGGCTAACTGCTCTGGCTAAAATGGGGTTACAATAGTATGTCCATAGAACAGTGACTCGATTACACACGTCCATTTCTGTCACTCTGTGGCAGATGTAATATTGATGCTATTAATCATTCAGTGTCTTTTATTTAACTATGATTCAGTGCAAGTTGCTTATATACATGAGAAACATTTAAAAAAACCCTTTTGATTACCACATAGGAGAGGATATAACTGAATGGAAATTACATGTAAAAGTGTGAGAAGAGACTGGCATCTTGTGACAATTGACAAGCCTCTCAAAAAGAAAGGCATGCCACACTCTTGGCCACTGGGGCATGTCACAGAATGGGTGGTATGCTGCAGCCAGGCAGACAGCTTGTGAATGTCTTTAGTTTCAATGAGTAACTTGCCATGAAGGGTGAAAACGGTAAACTTAAATGTTGTATATTGTGATGAGGTCTGATGCTACGTTGCATTATATAGAGCTCTTCATTCAAGGATCTCAAAGTTCTTTTACAAACATTAAGTAATTAAGACATACAACAACATTTTTGGAAAGTAAATATTATTGGGCCAGATTCTGGTCTGTGCTACAGCCAGTTGGTGCTACTGGAGTGGTGCAAAATGGCCATAAAATTGCCCTAAACTGGCAGCTGATGACTCCCTCAGCATGGGGACACTATGCCACCTTGTGTGCGCTGCTGGTGGCATGACCAGAGTATGACCTCTACCTGTAACATCTCCTAAGGAGCCCACCACAAGCCAGGACAAGATAGATCTTCCCTGAGACTGCTTTAACTTGTGCCAGGGATCAGGACAGCACAAAGGTGTCTTCAGAACAACTTTGCCTCTCTTTCCTCAGGTATGCTGAGTGGAGCTCTAGTACACCTGGGAATTTGGACCTTTATAATAATTCTAAGATACATTGGTATGGAATGGTACAAAGACTTCAAGGTTGATAATCAGGCCTTTCATAATGGATTCATAATGTTAAGCTGTTCTTGGCCTGGGGGTTTCATTCTCCATTGTCTTTCAGCTTGCACATTCATTTACACCTGTGGAAAGTGGTTATAAACTGCTACCACATCAGAATGGTAGTATTTTACATCCACTTCGCATTAACTTTGCACAGGTGCAAATGACTGTGGAAGGTGCCAGAAGTGAAAAAAATCAAGCCTTAGATGTCAAAGCACCTTACTAAGTTGGAAAGTATTATTATCCCCATTTTACAAATGGAGAAACTGTGGCACCGAGAAGTTACAGTGCATGGTTTGCCCAGGAAGACACAGGGCGTCCATGGCAAAGTTATTCACAGAATCAAGGGTGAAATCCTGGCTGCACTGAAATCAATAGGAGCTTTGGTCTTAACTTCAGTAGGACCAGGATTTTACCCCAGATCTCTTGACTTTCTTCCTCTGCTCTATTTGCTGTATACAACATTGTCTCCTCTCCTAGTAGCAGAATCCATTCCTGCTCCCATATACTTGTCTCATGGGGCTCCGGCTGCCGGGCTGTTTCATTGCTGTGTAGACTTCTAGGCTCCAGCTGGAGCCCAAGCTCTTGGACCCTCCCATCTCTCAGGGTCCTGAGTCCAGGCTCCAGCCCAAGCCCGGAAGTCTACACAGCAGTTAAACAGTCCCACAGCCAAGTGCCATGAGCTCGAGTCTAGCTGCAGTGGAGATTCACACTGTCATCACCCTGAGAGCTAGAACCTTGCTGGAGAGGACCCTGAAGGATGCCATCCACTGCCAATACGTGGAAAACCTGAAACGGAAGCCCGACCAGCGCAAGGCATTCGAGGTGACGTGCAAGTGGGACACCAGCAATCACTTCCTCCCTGGGGGGCAGCTTCACCTGATTTGCCAACTGGAGGTTCATCCATAGGGTCCAGCTCAACTGCATCCCACTGAACAGAGCCGTTCCTCATGGGAGTCAGGACAAGAGATGCAGGAAGTGCGGCTGTGCCAATGAGATGCTACCCCACGTCCTGTGTAGCTGCAAGCCCGATTCGAGAGCCTGGCAGCTGTGACACAACACCATTCAAGATCGCCAGGCCAGAGCCATCCCGCCACCTGTGGGGAAGGTTGCCATAAACTCCGCCATCCCCGGAACTGACAGCCAATTGCGACCAGACATCGTCATCACTAACAAGGACTGGAAGAAGATCATCACTGCGGACGTCACAGTGCCGTTCGAGAACAGAACCCTGACCTTCCACAATGCCCGAGCTCGAAAGGTAGAGAAATATGCCCCTCTGGCCAAAACCTTGAGAGCTAAGGGTTACCAGCTAAGGGTTACACACACACTGATCGTCAGAGCCTTAGGCGCATGGGACCCCAGTAACAAGCGAGTGCTGAGAGAATGCAGAATCGGTCAACGCTAAGCTTGACTGATGCAGCAACTCATGGTGTCGGACGCCATCAGGTGGCAGAGGGACATCTACATAGAACACCTCACCGGACATCGGCAATACCAGGAGGGATGAGCTGGAGTGCCGATGAGAAGCGCAGTCAGGAAAGTAACTGAAATACTTTCCTCATGGACTGTATTTTCTTAAGGGACAACCTACCTAATTCTCAGTGACTGAGGGATGATCTTCACTCATTGATATATTTTGCTTTCCACAACCAAATCTCTGTACAACTTTTCATGAGTGATGTACCCGAGTATTTGGATTCTGATATCTAAACTGCATTGTTAAATCTATTCACCTAAATTTGGGTTATTGCTGATTATGTACTCTGTGTATCATATGACTTTTAAAAAACTAACTTTGTATTTGTGGATAATCCAAGCACTATACCCAGACGTACAGACACTCTTTTCCCAACCTATCTATTATATATATATTTTAACATTAGCTTTAATAAAAATTTTATACTCTCAGAGAGCAATTAGCACCTCAGAAGATCAGGAGTTAATCAACCTAACATTATGTGCTGGTGTGTACTGTGCACCTGAAAAAGCTCAGATTTTAGTAGTCCATTTTAAAATATGTTTCTTTCTGTAATATCAAAATAAAGAGGTTGCATTTATTGTGTGAGGACACACATGATATGAAAGGAGTTTCACTATATCAGACTGCGTTAACTCTCCCATGAAAATACATTATGAATACAGGTTCCAGAATTGCCTTATGTATTGAAGTCATAACAGGACATTCCATTTTGCTTTTATAAATCACAGTAGTTTTATTAAAGCACATATATTCACTGCAGAATATAGCAACTGTCATAAATGACTACCCAAAGGCATAGTAAACATGCATCTCCAAAGCTACCTGGGATCAGTAAACTACGCTACACTGTCCTTGAATGCTGTCATTGTGATTTTATTTAATAATCACACTTCTGAACTCCTAGCTGAGGTCTCTAACCTTTTGCTCAAGGGTGCACTGAATTCATTTTCTCTGCATGATTTAAAGAATGGTACATTAATATGTACTCTTCCTGCTGCTGGCATAAAACCCACATACTCATGGAGGCTATTTGATATATATATGTTCCACAACCTTTTAATCCCCTCTCAATGCCTTTTATTCAATCCAAAAGTGAATACAAATAAAAAGAAAATTTCTACACAGAAAACTGATAATATACTTACAATGTAAGATGCAACCTAAATCACCAAAAACAAAGTCAGGTTAATTACACAGCACCATAAGTGTGCATAGGTGGAAGAAGTCTGAACAAGAATGGAATCTCGTCCCTAAGGAATTTACAGTCTAATGGTTCAGTTCTCCTCATGCCAGAGCTCTGTTCAACACAGGAGAGAGATGAGGCTGACAGGGAGCTGCAAGCAGTTCCCTGATCCTGCACTGCCCAACCTTGGTATTAGAGCAGTTGAGAAGCTCCTCTAACTTACCCCATTAATGCCCATGGAGAAACATAGCAGAGTTCTGCTCCAGCATGCCCCCACTTTGCCAGCACACTTCCTCGTTTCCCCGACACTATGGGTGAAGGAAAGCTGGTGCAGAAGCTGGTCCTGCCTCCTGCACCCAACATACACCAGTGGAGACTTCCCCTGCCCAAAGGGGATTCTCCATTGGCTGGTTGTAGTTGAAATCTGTTCAGTTTGCAAGTGAATGTTACTAAGTGAACTAGAAAGACCTGATAATCTAGCCTAAGGGCTCTGATCCTATAAACTGATTTTCATGAGTGGACCTCTGCACCTCTGTGGAGCCCTATATTTTGATTCAGAGAGGTTGCCAAATTGTTACAGTGTTAGAGACGGAAAACTGCAAATTCTCCAATCCACCTCTGTCATATGAAAGCATTAACTGAGGTTCCTGGAGCCAGAAGATAAAACATAAGAGCCACAAGATTAAAAATTAAGAGCACTGTGTAGGGGCCCAGGGAGCCAGGAGAGGCACAAGAAGCCTCTTTCCGCACTGTTCAAACACTTTTGTGCAAGGACCTGCCACAGTGACTCTTGGAGCAGAGCCACCGCTTCATACTAGTGCAGGGGTCGGCAACCTTTGGCACACAGCCCATCAGGGAAATCCACTGGTGGGCCGGGACGGTTTGTTTACCTGCAGCGTCCACAGGTTCGGCTGATCGCAGCTCCCACTGGCTGCAGTTTGCCATTCCAGGCCAATGGGGGCTGTGGGAAGCAGCGGCGGCCCACACATCCCTTGGCCCATGCCGCTTCCCGCAGCCCCCATTGGCCTGGAATAGCGAATCGCGGCCTGTGGAAGCTGAGATCAGACAAACCTGCGGAATCTGCAGGTAAACAAACCGTCCTGGCCTGCCAGCGGATTTCCCTGACGGGCCGTGTGCCAAAGGTTGCTGATCCCTGTACTAGTACATGTTCTAGCTTTCCCAAAGCTGGCAGGGAAGGGTAAGGGCGGGATCATAGCCAGCGCTTCCTCCCCACTGGCTAGCAGAACTGGTTAGGCTTGGAGGGAAAGGGAGCACCCACTGCACCTCTGAAGGGTTGGCAGAGCTGCCATTCCATACACTCCTCAGGAGGAATTCTAGAATATTAATATTAAAAATTCTGAGGCTCCCATTGCAGTGAAGCTCCTGTGCGTCACGCCCATCCCAATGCCTTTTAGGCATAATCCAGCCCTCTCTATTCATATTTCATCAGAATACATCAACATTCCTAAACATAATGGCCCAAATTTTCCTTGGTGTAATTCAATGAAAGCAGCTAGCCAGAGCACAGCACAGAAAAATTCCGCATGCACGGATTCATTGCAGGAACCAGTGAGACCATCTTGTGCAAGCCTGGCACTTCTGTGAAAAACAGCACTTTCATTAACGCACTGGCAAATAGCTGGATTTCTGTTTTCATCTTACATACCGTTCTTCCCTGGCATTTCTTGTAAAGTAAAACAAAAGCTGTGCCCCTCTGCTTCTCAGTGGACTGAGAAGTGAAAATGGCTTGTAGCTATAAGAACTGCTTTCAATAGCACTCACTTCTGCTAAATCTTCATGAAGGTTTAAGTAGATATGGGTAGTAACTTCTCACCAGTCAAAACAGCAGCAAACAGATTGTAAAATGTAGAGTAGGTACAGTTTTCAGTGTGTCATTAGAATCAGCTTGTAGTTATTTTTAACTACTTTGAAAGCTTAGCAGGTTGATACAGTTAATCTTTTAAAGGATTTGCAGGTATTCATAGCTTAATAAATAAGGATAGTGGAGTTAAACCAATAGAAGATTGTAGTCATCCAAAAAAACCAACAACCCTTCCCTCCCACTTTTGCGCACCAGTATGCAAAAACAAAAACACCCCAACAACAACAAACAACAAAAATAATTTGATTATAAATCTTTTTAATAGCTTCTGGCAATCAGTCTCAATCAGTGGCATGTGCCAGAGAGTCTTGTATTCATATGAAATTCAAATGATAATTATACAAAATTATCAACAGAGTCTGTTAAATTAATGATCAAACCAGTGTATTTCTATGTCTTCTCTCCTGTTCCAAGTGTTGCCTGATATATCCTCTGAGTAGCAGAACTGCACCCAGAGAAAACAGGAGAAAGCCATATTAACAAGCAAACACACCCACTAATGCAACATATAACGGACCTGTACTGACAAAAACTGCTTTTTGATTGTGGAAAAAAAAAGGATCAGACTAGTTTTAATTGCTGAGATCTGCTTGTATTCTCTCCTTCATAAAGAGCTTCCCAAGGTAAGAGAGGTTTAGGACTAGAATGACTGGGGTGCTGCTGTAATGAACGATATTCACTGGCAGATTTGTACAGGTAAATTTGCTCAGCAGCTACCTAGCTCTATCACTATTATTTATATAGAACCAAGAATGAAAAATATTACAGTGATAACAGAAGTCAATGTTGCTGTCCCCAAATGCTTATAATCAGAGCTCTGCTATTCTTGGATACTTGGGCAGTTGAATTTGTCACCAAATCCACCACTTGAGCAGAACTGTGCAGCAGGTTTGAAACTTCCATTTAGAAAAATGTCCAACTCTTAATGGTTGCAATAATAACCTCACAAATGTAAACTGAATGTAAATCAATGCTATGCTAAATGCACAGGTCTTCACAGAGCCTGAAACAGCTCCCTGAGTTGGGTGAAGCGCACCCAATCATCTCAATGGGGTAGAAACTCGGAAACCTAGTGATGACAATTTTGTGATATTTATATCACTGCTGACCATTTTGGTAAAAACAGGTCACTAACATATTAGTGGGACATATGGAGGTACATAAGTGTACTCATCTTCAAGTTTCTAAGAGCTGCCAGAGAAGGAGAGAAATGTAGGCGGAGCAGTAGGAGCGGAAGATGTAGTGCTCACAAGTGGCTCTGCTTTTTTGTGTCCATTCTCTAGTACTCCCATGTTCTACTCACCCCACCATCTAGTCCACATTGATTAGCTGGCCATGCACTCCCTCCCTTCTTCCTGGCTGCGAAGGCTCTGTTCCAACCAGCAGACTTGCTCTTGTCAGCCATGCTACTACATAATGCTGCACAGCATCAGAGAACAAGGCCTCAGGCTGCCTGCCACTGACTTAACTGAGCCGACAGTTCACTTTCACATTGGCTTTGGTTAGAAATGGCTTGTCTACACATGGAGTTATTCCTGATTAACTATCCCCAGTTAACTTCATATGTGGACATTCTTATAATCCTAACTCATTTTGAGTTGGGGAGGTTGGGTCCAGGAATGGGCACAAGAGTAACTGATTGATCAGTGGAACCTGTCCTAAAAAAAAGGGAAGAGGGGACAGTTTGTAACCTTGAAGGGGACAGCAGCACAAATAATATTTAAACTTTTAAAGAAAGTCTTGGGGAAGGAGCAGGACTCCCAACCCCCTGGAAATAGGAACAGCCCTAGGTTGAGAGGTACTGCCCAAGGGCAACATCGGGACATCCTTTCCCCCAGAAAGACTCACTGGGTGGATAAATGATCCACTGTAAGAGGTGATGTACTATGAGGTAGGGGAGGAATGGCCATTAAGGCAGAGACCCACACTGGAGTGACACAGACCTCTGCTCCCCCAAGCAGAGCTCTGCTGGCAGGAGCAGGGCCATGTTCCCACCTCATTCCCTCCTTAGCCCCTCTGAGCAGTTCCTGAGCTCAGGATAGCATTCAGACCAGAACTGTTCTTGGCCTTTGTACTCCTGATATTTATAAAGAAATGAATAGGCATCCAGAAATGAAAGAGTTTATAGACAGGTAACAGCTATATAGACAGATCCCTGGGCTGAATGTCCTCTCATGCTAGTTTTACACTCGTGTAACTTCACTGGCCTCAGTGGGGTTCCTCCTGATTTGTACTTGTCTCCCCATGTCTCAGAATTCCCTCCACAGGTGCTCCAGGGAAAATGTGATGTGACCAACAGTCACAATTTTATTGAGAATCATGTGGCATTTGGAGTTTTTCTTAAAGCCCGAGCTCTTGGACTCAGTTGATTGTGACATAACTTTTAAAAGAAAACCTAAGTTTCTAGGCCTCATGGTTGCAGAGGAAACTTTGAAAACGTTGACTGAGTGCACTTGTGGGGAAACCAGGACAAACAAAAGGGACATCACATTTATTACTTGTTAAAAGTTTCATGACTTTTAAAACAATCTCATGGGGGCTTGACTCCTGATTTTCAAGCGCTTGAGGATGGCAATACTGGAAATGAGCACCATGGATAGCAAAAGGATGGCTCGAGGGGAGATGAGGACGATCACTCTCTTAACAGAGCATAGCAATAAACAATATTCATCATATTTATTATCTGCCATTTTTATACAGTTAGGGTTTAACTGGGTCATTGTGTGCCACACCTCCCCAGAGAGAGAGAGCTTTGAGGAGACTGTCCCTCAAGAGGCACATTTCCTCCTGGAGCTCCCCACTGTGCAGTGAGAGTGCTTACACTGCACCATCCCTTCAGGTGGTTCAGCATGCTTCTCTCTTTCTTAGTGACTAGCTAGGAGCTTTGCTGCACAGTACAAAGAGGGGGCAGGGACTTGGGCCCATCTTCTTCCCACCCCCACTTCCTTAGCTTGTGCCTCCCAAAGCACTAGAAGAGAGCAACCCCCTTAGGTTCCCCTGCATGCAGGGACTATAATTATGCCTGGCCTTTCTACAAGGAGGAGCTAGGCTCCTTATGCCCCTCCCCCCACCTATGCACAACCTGATCTTTATATTTTTTCATTCCAGGACTAACCCTTAAAAATCAATCTAAAATAAACATGCAAATCCTTCAGAATATTGCTTCAAAATCAATGGTTTCAGAGTAACAGCCGTGTTAGTCTGTATTCGCAAAAAGAAAAGGAGTACTTGTGGCACCTTAGAGACTAACCAATTTATTTGAGCATGAGCTCTTGCATCCGATGAAGTGAGCTGTAGCTCACGAAAGCTCATGCTCAAATAAATTGGTTAGTCTCTAAGGTGCCACAAGTACTCCTTTTCTTTTTTCAAAATCAATGTCATTCTCTTAAATGTTTCTGCACCAAGCAGATTTACCAGGGGACAATTCCAAAGCAAATGAAAAACATTTCAGTTTCCTCTTCCACATCTCCAACGTTTATTATTTTCTGTTTTCTTTTATTCTCATTTTTATGCACCAAATTCTTCCCTCATTAACATTAATGTAACAGAATTTGGACCTCCATTCATAACTTGATTGAATTAGACAGAGTCACCCATTTATGTAGTTTCAAGGATAAAACTTCAATAGGATGTTTTGTCTTATTAAGAACTAACAGATTGTGTCCTTAATGGAGAAATCACCATTCATTAGCTGCAGAAAATGGAAGGGAAATATTGCAAAGAATGTCTTCCTCTACCATAAGACTCAACACATCACTGACTTAAAATAGGAATTACCAGCCAAGAATTTCAAGGAAACTCATATTTCTTAGCTCCACAGCATTTCAGTGACAGACTCTAAAATGGGAGGAGAAAGAAGGGAGGGGACATCAATTACACTAGAGGCATATTGACTTATGTCAATAAACAAAACGTATATTAATTTTTTTATGAATACTGAAATGAAATTAGAATTACCTACAGGAAAGTGACCAGACATAACTTCTGGTGCACAAGTATAATTGGATTTAGTGGGTGAAAGGTGTCAGATTCACTAGCTATAGGAAATGATGAAAAGTAGAACACCAGTATACTTATTTAAAATAGTCCCATATTCGGAACATCGCAGTCAGGAGCCCAGTGCTCTGAAGTGCTGAGTGCTCTACTCCCACTGATGTTAGGGTGCTCATTACCTCCCAAGAGGTGCTCAGAATTTTGCAGGATTAGGCCCCTCTGTTATTAGGAATTAGCTATGAGCACACTGGCTGTACTAATAATGGAGAACTATGGTAATATAAATAAATCATCATCGTCATCATCATCCAGGTTTTAAGCTACAGATGACCTCAGACCTGGTTACAGTGAGGTTGTGCTAAGCACCCTTCTTTCAGGCCCAACAGAAAGAGCAATGAAATGCCTCTATGGAGTGTGATAGCTGGAAACAGTAGAAGCCACTACCCCAAGCAATGGGACATATGGCAAATTCTGATCAGAAGCTAAGCCGTGTAAGCTGACTGATTGCAAATGCAGGCGAGAGAGGATTGTTTGGCAAACTGCGTGAGTGAGCCAGAAAGCCTGGAAAAAGTGGGCAAACAGCAAAAGAAGCAGTTGTGAGCATGGTCCTTAGAGGAAACAGAGAGACAGAGCTCATTGTGGCATAGAACTGACTGAAAAGGCAGACTTGGAAATAGCAAGGAAACTGACTGCTGTTGTTTGTTTCTTCTGTGTTCAGGGAGACACCACTTTGTGAACATTCTTTGTAACTGAACAGGATTATGCCAAAGAACATATCTGACTTGTATCATCCATTTCTCTTCCTAATGCAAACAATCTAGCAAGCAAGGCCCTGAATGTTGGCTAACTGCACAGGCAAAAGGGGCAACAGTATTTACCTTGTATGCATCTGGTCCTGCAAGATGTGGGAAACCTCCCATAAGGTGATTAGTACCCTTGACTCGCCCTTGAAATCAGGGGGGGTTAAGAACACTCAGAAGCAATGTTCCCTCTAATTTTCGACAGGTCGTGTGCGCAAAAAATTTCTTCTGTACAAATTGTTGTGCTTCTGTGCAAATTTTTGTGCATGCGGTGTTTTGCCGTGTGCGTGGGCTTTAGGATCTGTGTGCGCGTTCACACGCGCACAGCTTAGAGGGAACAGTGCTCAGAACCTTGCTTGATCAGGCCCTATATGGGGTATTATGTTTTCCATATACAAAAAGCAACTATATACTTTTGGTCTGAGGCCTCAATTCTGCAAAGCACTTAAGCACATGTTTAACTTTAAGCACATGCTTAAATCCCATTGACTTCAACTGTACTTCAGCATGTGCTTAAAGCTGACCATATGTTTAAGTGCTGTGCTGAATTAGGGTGTGACTGACTACTATTTTAGGTTGAAGGAACCAACAAAACATAAAGGAAAAAAGTAAAATCTCCATGAGAACAGCCTGTGTTTCCTTTGTAACATGCTTCATTACTCTACCACACAAAACTATAGCTATCCCTGCAGCCTCTTGGAAATTTAAAAGGGCAGTACTGTGTATAGAAAACAAAATCAGAGCAGTTACATAGCTACATGCTCCACAGCTTATATTACCCATCAGCACACAATATTATTGGAGAAATAAAAAGATTTGTACTTGGCTGAATGGAAGATAGAGATGTCATAGACAGAGCTGGTCAAATAATTCTTTGTGAATAAATTAATAATATTTGTTATTAATTTATTCCATTTCACCACCCCGGATGTGTTTGTTATTCTTAAGTATTCCACAAATAGTTTATGTTAACCAATTTCAACCTATAGGTTGCTTGTATTTGCTAACTGTGGCATGTGATTGGTCACCTTGGTAACATTGTCTTTTTTCTGCTTCCAGATTGGATGACTGAAGCTTTTTAAAATAATCAGTAATGCACTTCTAGTATGAATTTTCAGATGACTAATCATTCATGCTAAAATCTATGGCACTTTCAAGAATTACAAATGTTTTCAGGAAAGCTCTCTGAATATTCATAACACCAAACTTGTGTTTTCATTTGCAAAAATGTTTACTTTTGTATTATTTGATGAGCTCCAGTCAAAGCTATCAATGCATTTTTTGAACCTTGTTATAGTCTAGGCCTCCACAACATCCTCTGGCAAGGAGTTCCACAGGTTGACTATGCTTGTGTGAAAAAATACTTCCTTTTGTTTGTTTTAAACCTAGTGCCTATTAATTTCAATTGGTGACCCTAGTTCTTGTGTTACGAGGAATAAATAACACTTTGTTATTTACTTTCTCCACAACAGTCATGACTGTATAGACCTCTATCATATCCCCTTTTAATTGTTTCTTTTCCAAGCTGAAAAGTCCCAGTCTTATTAATCTCTTCTCATATGGCAGCCGTTCCAAACCCCTAACCATTTTTGTTGCCCTTTTCTGAACCTTTTCGAATTCCAATATATCTTTTTTGAGATGGGACGATCACATCTGCACGCAGTATTCAAGGTGTGGGCGTACCATGAATTTATATAGAGGCAATATATATGTCTGTCTTATCATCTATCCCTTTCTTAATGATTCCCAACATTCTGTTTGCTTTTTTGACTGCTGCTGCACATTGAGTGGATGATTTCCGAGAACCATCCACAATGACTCCAAGATCTCTCTCTTGAGTGGTAACAGCTAATTTAGACCCCATCATTGTATATGTATAGTTAGGATTATGTTTTCCAATGTGCATTATTTTGCATTAATCAACATTAAATTTCATCTGCCATTTTGTTGCCCAGTCACCCCATTTTGTGAGATCCTTTTGAAGTTCTTCACAGTCTGCTTGGGACTTAACTATCTTGAGTAGTTTTGTATCATCTGCAAATTTTGCCACTTCACTGTTTATTCCCTTTTCCAGAGCACTTATGAATATGTTTAATAGGACTGGTCGCAATACAGATCCCTGGGAGACTCAACTATTTACCTCTCTCCATTCTGAAAACTGACCATTTATTCCTACCCCTTGTTTCCTATCTTTTAACCAGTTACCAATCCATGACAGGAACTTCCCTCTTATCTCATGACAGCTTACTTTGCTTAAGAGCCTTTTGTGAGGGACCTTGTCAAAGGCTTTCTGAAAATCTAAGTATACTATATCCACTGGATCCCCCTGGTCCACAAGCTTGTTAACCCCCTCAAAGAATTCTAGTAGATTGGTGAGGCATGATTTCCCTTTACAAAAACCATGTTGACTCTTCCCGAACAATTTATGTTCATCTATGTGTCTGACAATTTTTTCTTTACTGTAAAAATTTTCAATGATTGTTCTTTACTATAGTTTCAACCAGTTTGCCTGGTACTGAAGTCAGGCTTACCAGCCTGTAATTACCGGGATCACCTCTGGAGCCCTGTTGAAAAATTGGCGTCACATTAGCTATCCTCTAGTCATTTGGTACAGAAGCTGATTTAAATGATAGGTTACACGCTACATAACAAATTAGAAATTGTCTGGTATCTACAAGAAAACTCAATATCCTATTTGTGTGGATCTCCAACTAGTTATGCACAGTATCAATCTTTCTCTGTTCCTATCGACCCCCTCTTTTTGCAATGGCAGCATAACTTGTTCAGAACTATACAACTGGCTCCCCGTCAGGTTCTGCACTTTGCGATACCTCCAGCAAGGCTTGCAGACTGCAGAGGGGAATGTAGACCTTGTCTACAGTAGGAAATAGCACCATTTCAGCAAGCAGCTTAGCAAAACTGGTGACCAGGGTTTGTTGTTGTCGACATTTACAACTAAACCCTGGTTAGCACTGGTTCAGCTAAAGTAATTGCTAACCACTAGTGGCTGAAAGGGTGCTGCTCCTTATTGTAGACAAAGGCCCTGATTCTCTACTGTCTTGCACCCTCTTTAGTAATCTACATCTGCACAGAGTGGATATAAAACTTTATCAGATCAGAATGGTAGAGAGTTAGGGCTTGTCTACACAAAAGTTGCATTGGTTTAACTAAATCTGTTAGACCAGTGCAATAGTAGTGAAACTGGAGCAGCTTTGTATGTAGACAAGATCTCACACTCACTTTGCACAGGGTAAATGACTACAGAAGGAGTGAGGCAGCCCAGAATCAGGCCCACTGCCTTTAAACTGGTTGGGGCAGCATTACGTTTAGTCCCCTTTTGCAGTTTTCTTAGGGGAACAAGCTGTATGGAAGGGCTGTTCCCATGCACCATTCCTTTAATCACCAATTATGCCCCCTTTGCCACACACACGATTTTTTTTATACAGGGGAAAATGTGTAGAGGCGGGAAAATACCATGTAGTTGCTTTTCCCCTTTGTGTAGCTGTCCCACCCCTGCCACAGCTTTTTCCAGTTTTGCTTCTCCTCCACACTACACAGCTGTAGGGAGCATAGGCAACATTGTGAATAGCAACCTATGTATAACAGAATCTTGCTTCTTAATAAAGATACCCTATCAAAGTAAATTAGTAAATGTGGGCTTGATTTTATCACTATTTTGCTCCAGGCCAGATCTCACCATTTCTTAAGATTGTACAATGACCAAGCATATCCCTTTTCACTTTCTCCTCTGCAGCTCCTGAGGAAGAAGGAAAATAGGAGGATGTGTGTCTGTGTGGAAGCTATGCCAAACAGCTGTCATCAAGGCTGTCAAGCTGTGACAATATGACCAAGTGAGCTTTCAGAAAATTATGAGGGGCGTTGTAAATGTCTCTCTCAAGAGACATCCTCCACTACAAGATCTTGCATTACAAGTGGGTGAAAGGGTAAAAACTACCTTAAAAATAATCCAGAATGAGTGAAAGGGGAAGGGGCAGGGGAGAGGAAGGAGGTGACTTGTCTCTTTCATTTGGCAGCTCAGCTGTCACTAGATATATTTTTTTCAGAAAGGAACACTGATCTATGTGAAAACAGGAGAGCAGAGAAACAGCACTATCTCTCTACAGCTCTTTCCTGCAGGGTTTTTTTTTCATTATTATCATCATGTTCTTCCCCAGCACAAAGTGATGTATTTCTATTTCAGTCAGTCTTCTGTGTGTTCTGTGATTTTTTGCAGTATCTATTTATTTAAAATCATGCTTGCTGTGGTAGCCTCATTGGATACAGATACTAGTTTCATGAAGGTCCTAGGGGACAGTATTTACATAGATTTATTCCAATATATTTCACTACCACACAATCAATCTAGTACAGGACACCTAGTATAAAATAGGAGGTAACACTGAGTAGCCACAATTTTATTTCCACCATCTAAATTAATTACTTGTAAAAAAGGTATCTCTGGCATTGTAAAAGATTCTCCACTTTGTAGGAGGGGTAGGAAGCCACACTCCTAACTGAAATAGCCAACACCTCATTCAGAGAAGGAATCTTCCCTTCCTCCTTCAAACACGCAATAGTCCAACCACCACTGGAGAAACCCACCTTAGATACTTCAGTCCTAGCCAACTACCACCCAGTGTCTTATTCCTAAGCAAGCTGATAGAGAAGAGATAGAGAAGCTAGCAAAAGGCGAAATACAAGCTCATCTAACTGAAGCTAACATTCTAGACTGGGCTTAGTTGGTATTCAGGACAGGACGCAGAATCGAAACCTCATGGCACTGATGGAGCTCCTGAATGGGTGGTGGGTGAACCCCAGATGGCCCCATCCTTCTGCCTGAGGCCCCATCTCCGCCCACCAGAGCCCAGATGGCTGCACCCATGTGGCCGGAGGAGCCCCGAGCCTCCCCCTTCCCCCCGCTGAGGCCGGAGGAACTCCACGCCTGCTGTCCCCCACAGTGCTGGGTCATCCCCAGCGCCGAGCCATCAGCCACCCCAGCGCTGGCTTGAGCCACTGGCCTGACTCCCCAGCCAGGCCAGCCCAACCCCTGCTGG
This sequence comes from Eretmochelys imbricata, assembly GCF_965152235.1. Lineage (NCBI taxonomy): Eukaryota > Metazoa > Chordata > Testudines > Cheloniidae > Eretmochelys > Eretmochelys imbricata. Next base: position 194,289,450 of record NC_135573.1, read on the forward strand.
GCTGGCCCGAGCACTGCCTCAGGCCACTGGTGCACCCGAGCTCCAGGCCACCAGCTGGGGCTGAGACCGCATCGGCTTCAGGGTAGGAGGTGGGGAGTAGGGTGGGGCCTCCCCGTGGAACATGGGTGGTGCCACGGCCTGGATCAGGGGAAGCTTAGCCTTTGATACCCGCCACTCAGGATCTCTTCCTGTCAATGGATAAAGGACAGACATCCAGCCTAGTCCTCCATTCATCACTGGTGACCAGGAGATTCTGCTGTCTTGCCTGACAGAGGTGGTAGGAGTAATGCACTAAAGTGGTTGGAGTCCTTTCGGGAGGGATGACCCCAATAAGTAGTGATGGGAAACTGCACCTCCACCGCTAGAGTCTCCCCTGTGGCGTTCCACAAGGATCAATTCTCTCTCCAGTCCTTTTCACCGTCTACATAAAACCACCAGGTGAACTGGTCAGGTGACATGTACTCAAGTGTCAGCAACGTGCAGATGACACACAACTCTACCTATCCTTCATCACATACAAGCACACGATTACCACTTATATGGCCCAGTGCTGGGATGAGATAAGCTCCTGAATGAGGAACAGCTGGTTGAAGCTAAACCGAAGCAAGACCAACGTGATGCTGGTGGGCAGAGGAATGTATTTTGAAGAGCTTGCAGCTCTGGTACAGTCTGTTAGTTGAATATACATACCCAGAATTGGTAAATTCAGTCTGTATTCTAGGAGTACTCTTGGATTCCACACTGACACTGAGCTCTGACAGAGCAGCATCCATGAGTAATGCTTTTTACCATCTCCACTTGGCTAGGAAATTCCATCCCATTCTGTTGGATGAAGTTAGCCTTAATTATCCATACCTTTGTCACCTCTTAGCTGGATTAGAGCAATGCAATATACCTGGGTTTGAAGATTTCAGTGCTTAGGAAATGCCAACTAATTCAGAGCTCTACAACGCATCTCCTCAGCAACCGTGAACATATCAAACCTGTCCTCTGCTCTCTACGCTGACTTCCCATAGGATTTTGAATCAAGTTCATACTCTCAATCCTTATCTTTAAAGTTCTACATAACCTGGCCCAGGATACCTAAAAAACTGTTTAAGAAGAAAACTGGGGTTGACAACAATGCTCCTGTGGCACAATGGAACTCTCAATAATAAGAGTAAATCTCATCTGTGTGGGGAACAGAACTGTCTCTGGGGGTGATCTAAGACTGTGGAATGAACTCCCCAAGGAACTAAGGACCTTTGCAAACCTCACCAATTTCCACTCCAAGTGCAAGACACATGTTCTAAATGGGGGGAGGGTAGCTTCCTTTTATGGACACCCAGCCAGCCAGATGCTTTTGTTTTGCTTGTAACCTTTAAAGCTGAACCTCAAAAGAGCTATCTTGATGCTTAATTTTGTTAACTGTTTTTTTTTTTAGATCTAGCAAAAAGCCTAAGTTCCAGATGTATTTTCTTTCTTTTTGTTTTTAATAAAATTTACCTATTTTAAGGAATTCCCAAGTGCACCTTTCTTGTTTTATATGGGTTTTTGCACTTGGCTGGTGGCAGCATCTACCCATCCAAGGTCAGAGAGAAGCTGTAACCTTGGGAGTTTAATACAAGCCTGGAGTGGCCAGTATTAATTTTTAAAATCCTTGCAGGCCCCCAGAGTGGGGAATCAGCCTTGACAGCACATTTCTTTGATCTTTCCCTCTCTAAACACAAAGCAATGGGGATAAGTGTGTGTGTATAGTGACAGCATTTGGGGTGCGATACAGACTAGTGAGAGGTTGTGTCACATCTTACCCTGTAACTCTGGGTGCTTCACAATAGAGCCCTGCATGGGACTATTTTTTAATCCCGCAACACCCACTCCTACCCACTCCCGCATTGTTTCTTGTATTTTTATCCTGCTCCCACCTGCAAAAAACATTAGATCCCTCAAATCCCGCAAGAGAGACAGATATCCCCATGCTACTAAATACATTTTTTAAGGGTCTGTTATTATATATAGATAAATGGAATTCAGACACAATTTTTACCACTAAAAGAATAAAACAAATCTTGCTTAAACTATGTAAAAAAATACTTTAACTGCTGTTATAATAGACTTCAAATCTCTTTCTATCCCTCGCTTAAATTTAAGTATTAAAGCCTTTATTTTTTAAAAAAGAAAAACTTGCTTTATATTGCTAAAATTCTATTTATGCCAAACTGCCGTCATGTGTATATCATACGGAATGTCAAAACAAATTGCACCACAATTATGCCTTAAATAATGAGGATACTTTTTATCAATTATAAAAAATAAGTTGTTTAAAAAAACTGTAATTTTTTACACCAAACAATTAAGCATTGTTTTTAGAACTCTGAAACATACCATTCAAGATACTTATATGTCAGGATTATTATTGCTTTTTGAAAAACATTTAACAGAAAAACTGCTCACAGCACTGACAGCCAGCTGATACTACAGTGACAATCTGTGATGTCTTAGAACAACAAAACCTGTGAGTATGATTCTCTGACCTGACTTGAGCTGGTGTACTATACCAGTTTCGGAGTGAGGGAGATAAACACGTATCGGAAAGAGAAGCTCAAACAAAATAATTAGCAATTTCTTGAATAGGCGACTCTTGATAAACTGATGAGAGATTTAGTGTTTCTCCGCAAATTCCCGCAGTCTGTATTTTTTGCACACCCAATCCTGCCCGCAACGAAGTACATTTTTCCAGCTCCCACTATTATGGCAGTGGGTCCTGCAGGATCCCAGTCCCGCTGCAGGGCTCTACCTCACAATGCCTTGCTACTGTAACCCCCTACCTGGGACACTCATAGTCAGCAACAAGCAGACAGCTCACACACAGAGAGTGTCTCTGTTTAACTGCCGCCCTAGTCCAGAAACACTGACCCCAGCAGCCTGCCAGCAACACACCTGTCACGCTCTTTAGTCTCTACCAGCGTTGGTTACTATTTGCAGGGTGACTCCAGTATACTCCCACTCCCAGACTTTCCCAAAACCGTGTGCTCTGTAATGTCTACCCTGTCCTGGACAGTTCAGAGAAATAATAACATTTGTTCTTTTAAAAACCTAAAAACACATCACAGATTATTAACTGGGGTAAATAAACCCTTCCATTTAAACTCTGAGTTGGTTTATAGTAAAAATAAAACAAATTTGTTAACAATAGGAAATAGGTTAAGTAACGCAAAGTAAAAAGAATAAACTTAGAAATCGTTTCAAGCAAATAGATGCATTTTCACTTTTAACAGTCCAAAACATACTCTAGCAAGGTACAGGCTTTGTTTAAGATGTTTTTCACACCTATATTTAGTTCCCAGAGATTACAACAACCCCCTCCCTCCCCGCTTGGTTAAAGGATCCATCTTTCTTGGCTTGCAAGACCTCAGGCCTTTTGTGTCTGTCTATTGATGGATGCCAAAGATGGCTTCTGTCTTTGCTTATATCTTGCAAAGTTCAATGACTTTGTTTCAAGAGACAGCATGCTTCCTGTGGGTTTCCCATCCCCTTATATGTAAATGGTGCTTCCATTGTTTTGATTCTGAATTATTTGTTTTTATGTTTAATTTACAGAGGAGACCTTCTCTCCTGTCTGGGAGAGAACCTGTTTGGCCACAGACTTTAAAACATAATATCATTAAGTATCCATATATCCTCATACAGTCTTAATACATACATTTCACAATGATATAATCACTGTGTGTCATTAGCTTTCAGAGAAGACCTTACTCTATGTACTTTTATAATACAGTAATATTGTGTACCACCAGTTGATTCAATTGCTTATTGCTTGAGGTTCAACCCCCCGTATTTATAGACCAGTAAACCTTTGAAATGGATTCTTCTGAGGGTTACCCCTCAGAGTAAAGTTTATTCAAGCTGTGAGAAAGGTAACATTGAGTCTGGTAGCAAAGGAAGCCCCATGCTCTTTCCTCCCGCACTTGAGTTTACTCACTGAAATGCAAAATGTTCTGTTTCCTGACATCTCTGCCTGTTGATGTACTGATAATCCTGTTTACTGCTTATATGTAACCTGAGGTAAACAGTGATTCCTTTGTTTAGGATACTCTGTTTAACAGCTCCCTCTGACAAACCTGGTTTACATACCACTTTAGTCATAATTCCAATATATGTTCAGAATTCTTCATGCAGAGGTTCTCAAACTGTGGTCCGTGGACCACCAATGGTCCGCGAGCTCCATTCAGGTGGTCCGTGGTTGGTTCCCCCTAAGGTGCATGCCTAGGCAGCCACGCACAAGAGAATGAAGGGCCACCCACCTAATTAGTGGAGCTGCGCAGGTGTGGCTCCACTAATTAGGTACCTGGACTCTGGAGAAGATGCACATGTAAGGTGAGGTGGTGGCCTTGGGGAGAATAAGGGGTAGGTGGGAGGAGGCAGTGGGGTGAGAAGAGGGGGTGGGGGGAATTTGGGATGTGCAGGGGTGCGGCGGCCAGAGAAAGAGGCGACTTTCCCCAGCTCCAGGTCGGTGCTGCCGGGGAGAGATGGCCCTCCTTCCCAGCCTCAGCTAATAGGCTGATGCGGCAGGGGAGAGAGGGCATATCCATCGCATTAGAAAGGTAAGACTAGTGATATTAAAATATGAGTTGTATGCTTTTATTTGTAGAACAAAAAAAGTTAATTATTATTAAGGTTTTTTTTATATAGCACTTTTATCCAAAGCACTTTACAATAGTTAGCTAACGGTACAAACAACATTTGGAAAGATCATTACGTGGTCCGCCGAGACCCTCAGCAATTTTCAAGTGGTCTGCGGAAAAAAAAGTTTGAGGACCATTGTCTTAATGCCTACTGCGTACGTACATCTTGCAAGTGTATTAATGATCAGTGAGTTATTAGTTTTCAAATGATACCTCACAAGACATATTTTGTACAAAGATCAGTACAATCATGTGAAGGGTGTGAATACAGGAGTGCTTAGTGTCACACATATAAAGACACCACTATCAAAAAAAGACACTTCACTGCACAAACTTTCCCTCCGGGGAGACAATGAGAGAACAAACACCACATGTCAGATTTATAATCATGATGCCTAATTCACTGCTGGAAGGCACTCAGATACTACAGTTATGAGCATGATATAAAAACCTATATAGAATAGAACAATGCCCTCAAAGCTGCAGATAGAGATAAACATAAGGTTGTGTAACCCTTCTGCCCGTCAGAGTTGGCAGCAACAAGGGCCGGGTTCAATATCTAGGGGATCCATTCCAATAACACAATGCAAACCGGCTCGAACCCCCACCCAGTGACCTGGGACAAATATATACCACCCCCGCTGGGCGCCTCCAAGAGGCAATACTTCCCCTCTCGCAAGCACATAGTCTGAGTGTAGCAAAAAGCCTTTTAATAACAGAGAGAAACAATGTGGCATTATGTTCGGGAAACACCACCAACAGGATTCATAACACAACCCATGAGCAAAAAAACCCACCCCAAGCAAATTGGGGCATGCCCCTTTCCCTTTGGTTCTTGAGTCCAGCAACCCCAAATCACCCAAAGTCCCAAAAGTCCAATGACCCAAAAGTCTCTGTCCCTGGTCAGGACAGCCCCAGAGTTCGAAAGTTTATCTGCGGAGCTTTACCTCCCAACCTGGGTGGAGATGGGACGGGGGTAAGAGGCACCTTACATGATCTGAAGCTGACCACCCCACAGCTCCTTCGCTTCGCTCCACTCTGCCAGCTGCCCCATGAACTCCTTCGCTCAGCTCCACTCCGCAGCTGCCACCGTCCCACGAACTGCTCCACCAGCCAGTCCACAAACTGCTCCGCATCCCACCAGCAGCTCCCGCCGTCCTACGAACTGCTCCACCAGCCTGTCCACAAGGCACTCCAGCCAGCCCGCAAACTGCTCCACAATATATCTTCAGGCTCCCCCGCTACTTAACACAATGCTCCGTGATTTCAGCTCTTAGGTGAATTCAGCTTGTTGTAGGGGAGCCTCAGTGCTGGAGCACCATTAGCCCAAAGTGAGCTCAGCAGCCTGTAGCTAGACTCCTAATGGAATCAAAATTAGCTCTGATATTCCACAGTGGAGAGAGGAGGAAGTGCAACTAGCATGTAAGGCCCTCACCCAGGGGCCCATGCCACCAAGTATTAATACTTGTCCCCAGCCTCTCTCAATTCACAGAGTTTAATTTTTAAAACCCATGACCCTTGCCTAGCGAGTGCTACTTAGTTGATGGTGAGTCCCTCCATCATAACAAAAGGCCAAGTACAGTTCCAAGCACAGTTCCCATAATCAGGGTAATAATTTATTCTTCCTGCCCCCATAACAGAGACACTGGGGATCCCACAGCAGTCAAAGTGACCATTTGGGCAGCTATGGCCTCATTCTAGGCGGGGTGGGTGTGCCTATGCAAATGAGATCGGCCCCTGAAGTTCTTTTCCACAACTTGCCACACCTCACCACCAGGTGTCAGGGTGGAGCTCATCCTGACATTGCTTACATCCTCCCCCCAGCCAAGAATTTGTTGTCCCGACAAATCACACTCCCTTTATACCAACTCATTGGTTTCCTCCAAAGGGCCTCAGGAAGCCCACTTTAGCTTCCACAAGCCTGTGTGCTAAATGTATTGGCTCCTCACTAGTCACCCCAGGTGCATCATAAGTTAACCGTTTCACTGGTCGTATCACCCTGTCTCGTCTATTGAGAATCTCTGTTGCTGAGGTAGGGGGAACATCCTCTTGAGTGACGGATGGAGAGGCTTCCCTGGAGGGTCCCTCGGCTACTGGCGTAGGCCCCTGCACTCCTACTTCTAACGCTGGAGGGTCCAAGGTGCCCAGGACATCCTCTACCTGTGTGTCTCCATTGTCCAATAACCTGTGTGTGTCATCACACGGGGGTCTCATCAGCAGCACCGGGGTGTCAGAAAGGGGCCTAAATAATTCCGCCATGGGGTTTAGGGCGGAAGAGGGAAAACTCTCGTTTGGTTCAGCTGATCGAGACTGAAATCTTGTCTCCATCCCAGGATACACCAGGGTTGTGTCTTCCTCCTCAGACTCACTCTCAGATGTGCAGAATAGGGGTAAGTTAGCTGCACGGGGCCCGCTGTCTGTGTTGGATGGCGGCTTTGGTCTAACACCTCTGTTCTGCCCAGCTGCCCTGTCATGGCCCATCTCATAAGGGGTGCTTACCAATTCCCCCACAGGGAGCAAAAGGTTTCTATGCACCGTCTTTATTTGCCCTGGACCATCTTCAGGTTTGATCTTGTAGACCGGCAGATCTCCCAGCTTTTCCATCACCAGGTAAGGTATTGCCTTCCATCTGTCAGCTATCTTGTGTTTGCCAGCAATACCCAAATTTCGCAGCAGGACTCTGTCCCCCGGCTGGAGCTCCTGCGAACGCACTCTAGCATCATATCGATGTTTGTTGCGGTCTGCGTTCTTCCAAGCCGCAGCAGTAGCTAAGCGATAAGCATCCCGCAGCTTTTCTCTTAGTCGGGATACATATTGCTGATGAGTTTCATAGCTATCTCCATCCTCTGATACATCAAAGCACAAATCTATGGGTAATCTTGGTTCTCGCCCAAACATCAGGAGATATGGGGTGACTCCCGTAGCATCGTTCTTTGTGGCATTGTAAGCATGCACCAGAAATGCGACATGCTGGCTCCAGGTTGCCTTCTGCTCTGGTCGCAAAGTTCCCAACATATCTAATAGAGTTCGGTTGAACCTCTCTGGCTGAGGATCACCTTGGGGGTGATAAGGTGTTGTCCTAGACTTTTTAATTCCTGCTATCTTCAGCACCTCCTTCAGAAGGTGACTCTCAAAATCCCGCCCCTGATCAGAGTGTATCCGAGCCGGGAATCCATAGACTGAGAAATATTTGTCCCATAATACTCGAGCAACGGTGGTGGCCCTCTGATCACGTGTGGGATATGCTTGTGCATACCATGTAAAATGGTCAGTCACTACTAGAATGTTTCCAACATTCCTCTTGTCTACCTCTACAGACAAGAAATCAATGCATACCAATTCCAAAGGTTTGTTGCTGGTGATGTTCTTGAGATATGCAGCCCTCGTGGGCAGAGTTTTCCTTTAAACACATCGAGCGCAAGTCTCACATTTCCTGCGAACATCTTCAGCCATTCGGGGCCAATAGAACCTACTACGAATAAGTTCCAGGGTCCTCTCCATCCCTAAATGCTCAAAGTCATCATGCAGGGCCCTCATGGCCAGGGCTCTGTACTTTTTTGGCAGTACTAGTTGTGCTCGTTGTTTTTGTAAAGGGTCAGTGGTCATTCGGTGTAGCACTCCCTGAACCAGTTTTAGTTTGGTCCATTCTCTCAATAGTAGTTTACCCTCCGGGTTAGGTGGGACAACCGCAGCTGGGCTTCGCCCCTCCCTTTTGGCAAGCAGTGTATCACGAATGTCAATATCTTGCCGCTGGGCTTCTTGCCAGTCAGCCGCATTGAGCATGGGCAAAGGAGATTGGTCCAATGCAATATAGTTCACTGAAGCAGAAGGCATGCATTCAGGGGGCAGGCCCAAAGCTTCTGCAACACATCTCTGAAGGCTCTCATGGGCGTCTGGCTCTCTGCGACTCACACTGCAAATAGCTCTCACTCCATCTGTGGGTATCACAGCAACTTCTGGAGCCTGCGGACGCCTGGACAATGCATCTGCATCTACATTGCTTCTCCCTGATCGGTACTTAATGCTGAACTCATAGCTAGCCAAGGCGGCCACCCATCTCTGCCCTGTAGCATCCAGCTTAGCACTTGTTAACACATACGTCAGTGGATTGTTGTCTGTCCACACCTGGAACTGAGCACCATACAAGTAGTCTCGAAATTTCTCAGTGATGGCCCATTTCAAGGCCAAAAATTCCAGCTTGTGGGTGGGATAGCGAGTTTCACTATCAGACAATCCTCGGCTGGCAAAGGCTACAGGTTTTCGTTTGCCTTCCACTTCCTGGTACAGGACTGCTCCCAGACCCTCCAAACTGGCATCAGTATGCAGGATAAATGGTTTGCTTGGGTCAGCAAAAACTAGCACTGGAGCATGAGTTAGACAAGTAATGATTTCCCGAAAAGCCCTTTCACATCTCTCATCCCACCGTGGCCCAAATGGTTCAAAGGGGCCATAGTGTCTCTGCACAGGAGGCTTTGGGGACCTCCCCTTATTCTTGGACCTAGATTTGTTCTTGCTGGACTGATGTCCCCTGGTAAGATCGTTCAGAGGCTTTACAATCATAGCATAGTTTTTCACAAATCTGCGGTAGTAGCCACTAAATCCAAGAAAGGTCTTGAGTTCTCTGTAGTTACTTGGACGCGGCCACGTAGTGAGTGCTTCTATTTTATCAGGATCAGTACTCACACCCTCTTGGGACACGATGTGACCCACATACTTCACTGAGGTTCTGCAGAACTGGCATTTGTCAATTGAAAGCTTCAGACCATAATCCTCCAACCTATCAAGCACTTTAAGAAGTCTTTCTTCATGCTCCTCTAAGGTTCTTCCAAACACAATCAGGTCATCCAAATAAACTAACACTTGCAGTAAATTCATGTCTCCCACAACTTTCTCCATGAGACGTTGAAAGGTGGCAGGTGCTCCAGAAATCCCTTGGGGCATGTGTTCAAACTGATAAAACCCTAATGGGCAGATGAAGGCTGTCTTCTCCTTATCTTCTTCTCCCAGAGGGATCTGGTAGTATCCACTTTGAAGATCCAACACAGAGAACCACTGGCTTCCCAGCAAACAGTCTAAGGCATCTTGCACTCGAGGCATAGTGTACTGGTCGACCACAGTTTAGGGTTTAGGGTGCAGTAGTCAATACACATCCGGATTTTCCCATTCTTTTTACGGACTACAATGGGTGAGGCATATGGGCTGCGGGACTCTGTAATGATGCCATTCGCAGCCAGCTCCTGAAGATGATGTCGCACATCTTCCATCTCAGAGAGAGCAATCTTCCTAGATCTCTCCCTGAAAGGTCGAGAGTCATGTAGTCTGATATTGTGCTCTACTCCTTTTGCACATCCCACATCCCACTCATGCAGTGAGAACACTTGGATCTTTCACAAAGTTTCTTCCTCAGGCGATCTTTCCAGTCCTCGGACACTGGTGAATCTCCAAAGTCAAACTTTGCTGGGTCTATTGTCGGAACTTGAGTTTCACACTGGGGTTTTACAATCGACTCAGGCTCAAAGAGGTCTGCTATCTTTTGTCCTTGCTTCACAACAACATCACGACTCGTTTCATTAGCAATCAGTATAGTCACCCTTTCCTGGGCTTCAGCAGGTAGAGTTATGACTCCACTGGGGACCAGCACTCCTTCAGGGAGCTCTCCTCCCATCGGCTGCTCTATCATTGCTAACGTCCGTTTACTGCCTTTCAGACAGGTACTCATGACAAGCACTTCTTGCTCCGTCCTTGCAGGCACTACTAAGGGGGTCGTGCCCGCGTACTTCAGTGCCCCAAGCGGTAGCTCAGATGTGTCCCTTTTAGCGTTCTCAATTTTCCTATAGGCTTCAGCACAAAGCGTATGGATCATTAGGGTATTCAGGTACTGGTCCCCAGCCTGCCTTCTGCAGTAATCCGCGAGTACCTTGAAGAGACTGGAGTTGGTCCCTATCAGCGCAGACACATCAGAAGTCCCTTTAGAGTCAGGGCATATTAAGGCAGCTGTGTCTATCTCTTCTCTTACCCCAGCAACCTCCTCTGGGAATTCCAGGTGCACTATGACATACCCTTGGTAGGGGTATTCATCCATGCTGAGGCCACACAGGCCAAGGCCAGTCAGTGGCTGTATAGGCAGGTGCCTAAGGCATCTGTTGGTAGAATGACTGAAATATAATAGTCACTTGAGATCCAGTGTCAAGCACTGCTTTACACTCCACCCCTTCAATCCTCACCGTGACCTCTGCTCGAGGCCCTGTCAGTCCTGCGGGGATCCCAGCTGGACAGTCTTTTCTGGGGGAATCTTCAAATCCTGCAGACCTGGGGGGTCCCCGTCCCCAGACCCTCTGGCAGCTACCGGATCTCTCCCAAATGATCCTCAGCTTTCCATACACTAAGGAGGGGTTTTCTTCATTATGGCACTTGGCAGCACTGTGTCTATCCTGACCACATCGGTAGCAGAAGAACTGACCCTTCCCCCTTCGCCTGGGTGGGATGGTGGCTCTAAGTGCAGGCTTCTCAATTGCCACAGTTTGAGGCTTCTTATTCCTGGAAGTCTTAACTCGGTCAACGGTACTTTGCAGCTCAGCTATCCTTTCCATCAGGACCTGCATTTGTTGGGCAAGTTCCTCTCTGGTGCTCACCATCAGTACACTGGGCGTTTGCAGTGGTGTTGTGCTGGCTGGATCCGATGCTTGGACTTCCCAAAATTCACTGGCAGCCTGCCTTTCTTCCTCCTCTCTGACCTCTTTTATCAGCTGGGAGTAACTTGGGGGATGTTCCTGTCGTTCTCTAAGCTGGAGATGAAGTAGAATCGGGTTCTGATACTGAGTTCCTCTTACAATTTGAGCCAGTCTGGTCCGATCCATCTGCTCAGCAGTCACTGCTCCCCTCATGACAGCTCTCTGAAGCAGTCTCTCCAGTCTCTGTATGTAGGCTGAAGGCTTCTCGCCCTTTTGTTGTTGGGAATTAAGGAACTTACAGTAGCTGTCTTCAGGGCCCTCTACGCTCCCAAAGTTGTGTTCAAGGGCCTCTAGGCAGTCCTTCACACTGACCCCAGGGTCAATGAGCTTCAGGGTGCGAATCACATCTAATGCTGGACCGCCAAGGCTCTCTATGAGGCATCTTCGCTTTTCTGCATCTGGTACGGCCCATTCTTGCAGCATTTCAGTGGTATGCTCTAACCAGGGTTCAAACTCCTCCTCCCCAGCAAATAATCTTAACTTACGACAAGAGTTTGACGCAGCATGGGACAGCACAACCTTTTCCAATGTTTGCCCCAGAGCTTTTATCCAATCATCAGCCGAGGCTGCAGCCTCTGAGCTAGAAGCTGCTGAGCCAGGGCCCAACAAACCTGACATATTAGCCATTATACAAACAGTAATTTCCTCAAAATATAAGCACAAACAAAAAATATATAAATTGTTTCCCAATGTAGTGGATCACTCAACAGGTACTTGCGAGGGGTACTGACCCAGGCATCCTGGATGAGCCCCCAAAAATGTAACCCTTCTGATCGTCAGAGTTGGCAGCAACAAGGGCCGGGTTCAATATCTAGGGGATCCATTCCAATAACACAATGCAAACCGGCTCGAACCCCCACCCAGTGACCTGGGACAAATATATACCACCCCCGCTGGGCGCCTCCAAGAGGCAATACTTCCCCTCTCGCAAGCACATAGTCTGAGTGTAGCAAAAAGCCTTTTAATAACAGAGAGAAACAATGTGGCATTATGTTGGGGAAACACCACCAACAGGATTCATAACACAACCCATGAGCAAAAAAAACCCACCCCAAGCAAATTGGGGCATGCCCCTTTCCCTTTGGTTCTTGAGTCCAGCAACCCCAAACCACCCAAAGTCCCAAATGTCCAATGACCCAAAAGTCTCTGTCCCTGGTCAGGACAGCCCCAGAGTTCGAAAGTTTATCTGCGGAGCTTTACCTCCCAACCTGGGTGGAGATGGGACGGGGGTAAGAGGCACCTTACATGATCTGAAGCTGACCGCCCCACAGCTCCATAGGCCTGCGCTTCGCTCCGCTCCGCCAGCCGCCCCACGAACTCCTTCGCTCAGCTCCGCTCCGCAGCCCACAAGCAGCTGCCACCGTCCCACGAACTGCTCCACCAGCCAGTACACAAACTGCTCCGCGTCCCACCAGCAGCTCCCACCGTCCTACGAACTGCTCCACTAGCCTGTCCACAAGGCACTCCAGCCAGCCCACAAACTGCTCCACAATATATCTTCAGGCTCCCCCACTACTTAACACAATGCTCTGTGATTTCAGCTCTTAGTCATTTCAGCTCTTTGGTGAATTCAGCTTGTTGTAGGGGAGCCTCAATGCTGGTGCACCATTAGCCCAAAGTGAGCTCAGCAGCCTGTAGCTAGACTCCTAATAGAATCAAAATTAGCTCTGATATTCCACAGTGGAGAGAGGAGGAAGTGCAATTAGCATGTAAGGCCCTCACCCAGGGGCCCATACCACCAAGTATTAATACTTGTCCCCAGCCTCTCTCAATTCACAGAGTTTAATTTTTAAAACCCATGACCCTTGCCTAGCGAGTGCTACTTAGTTGATGGTGAGTCCCTCCATCATAACAAAAGGCCAAGTACAGTTCCAAGCACAGTTCCCATAATCAGGGTAATAACAATTTATTCTTCCTGTCCCAATAACAGAGACACTGGGGATCCCATAGCAGCCAAAGTGACCATTTGGGCAGCTATGGCCTCATTCTAGGCGGGGTGGCTGTGCCTATGCAAATGAGATCGGCCCCTGAAGTTCTTTTCCACAACTTGCCACACCTCACCACCAGGTGTCAGGGTGGAGCTCATCCTGACACTGCTTACAGTTGTAATATATTTATTAAATGAAATGCAAATCATATTAAAATATTGTTGCCCCTTGCAATCCAAACAGTTAACCAATATTCAGAATTTGCAGGTTACTTCTGTTATCAGGAGAAATTGATGATAGAATAAGGTATTTATTTGATGAAATCCTGTTCATTTACAAAGGATGTACACAAAAGTCCTTTTTTCCTGGTAGACAGTAGAATCAAACAACAGGAGAGCTTCTTAGCTTACAGTCCCAAACCTCTTTCCAGTCAGCGGCCTGCCCCAAAAGCTCTCTCTCAGGGCTTTTTCTTAAGGTCGCACTGCAAGTGCTTTTCTTGCTGTTTCCTTGGTGCTTCTTTCTGCTGCTTCTCTCTGGGCAGCTTACACTACAGAATTACTTTGGTATAACTATGTTGCCTAGGGTTGTGAAAAATCTACACCCCTGAGTGACATAGTTATACCGACCTAAGTGCTGGTGTAGACAGTGCTATGTCGGTGGGAGGGCTTCTCCCACGGACTTAGCTACCGCCTCTCATGGAGGTGGATTAACTATGCCGATGGGAGAGCACTCTCCCATCAGTGTAGAGAAGGGGTGGGCAAACTTTTTGGCCTGAGGGCCACATCGGGGAATGGAAATCGTATGGCGGGCCAAGAATGCTCACAAAATTGGGGTTGGGATGCGGGAGGGGGTGCGGGCTCTGGGTTGAGGCTGGGGATGACAGGTTTGGGATGCAGGAGGGTGCTCCGGCCTGGGATCGAGGGGTTTGGAGAGCGGGAGGGGGATCAGAGCTGGGGCAGGGGATTGGGGCGTGGAGAGAGGTTTAGGGGTGCAGGTTCCGAGTGGCACTTACCTCAAGCAGCTCCCGGAAGCAGTGGCATGTCCCTTCTCTGGCTGCTATGCGGAGGCACAGCCAGGCTGCTCTGCATGCTGCCCCACGCAGAGGCACCACCCCTGCAGCTCTCATTGGAGCACGTAGGAGCCAGAGCGGGGCCATGCCGTGGCTTCCAGGAGCCGCATGGTGCGGCCTCCGACCCTGCGCCCTAGCTGGAGCGCCAGAGCGGGGCCGAGCCGTGTGGTGCATCCCCAGACCCAGTGCCCTGGCCGGAGCGGGGCCAAGTTGCATGGTGCAGCTTGCGGGACAGCTTAAAATGGCTAGCGGGCCGGAGCCTACCCCTGGTGTAGAGCATCTTCATTAAAGTGCTACAGCAACACAGCTGCATCAGTGCAGCTGGGCCGATACAGTGTTTTAAGTGTAGACCAGCCTGCAGACAAACCTCCACTAAACGATACCAAATGCCCTATGTTTATATTCAGTCCCCAGCAAAACCCTTCCTCCCACATGGCTCTACTTTTGACTAGCCTAGTCTTGTGGGTATGTGTTTTGGGTGGTGGCTCCTATTGTTTCATTTTACACCAAAAATCAGCGTAACTACTTGCATTTATCTTGAATGAAGGATGGCTATTATGCCCACTAGCTTCAATGATGATTCACCCAAACTCCCTCATCACAGTGTATAAGGGAATGGTCAGTTAGAGGTGGAATGGCAGAGCATTGGAAAGCTATTGATAGGAACATTTGGGTATATAAAATAAGCACACATTTTAACTCAATAAAAAAGCATAGGACAGAAAAAGCTTTTTTGGAGAGAAAGTGGAAAAATTACAAATATATTTCTGAAAAGGGAATTGTCACTTTTAAATAGGTTGGCATGTATGAATATATACACTTGTGTGGGGGTGAGGTGTATTGAACATTAACACATTATCCATGCAAAAAAACCCAACCTTTTTATATCCGAGGAAGCAGGGAAACTCAGGAAATATCCTCGTTATTTATGGGGGTCTGATGAAAACTGGGAAATGTCCCCCATATAAATTATATTTTCCCTAACTCAAAGATGCTCATCACACTGAGAAAACATGTATTCGTTAAACCCCTTAATTAATTTAAGATGGTTTATTTACAAGAACATAAGACTGGCCATACTGGGTCAGACCAATGGTCTATCTAGCCCAGTGCCCTGTCTTCCAACAGTGGGCAGTGCCTGATGCTTCAGAGGGAAAGAGCAGTTGAGTGATCCATCCTGTCACCCAGTCCCAGCTTCTGGCAGTCAGAGGTTTAAGGACACCCAGAGGATGCAGTTGCATCTCTGACCAATTTGGCTAGTAGTCATTGATGGATCTCTCCTCCATGAAATTATCTATGCTTCTGTACTTTGTTGTTTTGCAGGCATTCCATCTATCTATAAAACTAGGGGCAAAGAGGCGAGAAAGAATAATGGGTGGATGTTTTGAGCACTATCATAATGGATAAACAGTAGGCCAGCTGGGAAGAACGCATTTTAAAAATTGTATGTTTTATGTTTTTTCCAGACTTTGTCATCTGAGAAGTAAGTGTGTTTTCTTCAGGACAGGTGTGTTATCATGTGTTATCAAGTGTGTTATCACGTTTAGAGAATGTGTAGCACATTGTACATCGTAAATAATAATCATTCTGAATCCCATAGCTAAATACAGAGAGGAAAACACACACAAAAAGACTAACCTAAAATCCCTTTCAATGGGATGGGATCGGGTACTATGATTTAAAGGGGGGGGGGATTTTTTTTCTAGATCTCGCCTCCTTCGTTGGCCTCTCCCATGGCTATCTTCTTAATAAGGGGGTCTTGGGGGGGAGGGAAAGGGACTGCCTCTCCCGCCGCCCATCTCTCTCCCAGGGAGAGCGCGTAACAGCCCCAGGTGTGGTTAGGGTGCTCAGATGTCCCCATTTTGTAGGGATAGCCCTGATATTTGGGGCTTTGTCATACATATGCGCCTGTTACCTCCAGTCTCATTCCCGAGTTGTCACACTTGCTATCTGGTCACCCCAGGTGTGTGCGGACGCTGGGCGAGCCAGCCACCTGCCTGTGACCCGCAAAAAATCCTCCCCAACCCTTGGATAATCCCGGGGGCACGTGGGCGCGTTCCTGTGGGGGTCTACGCCGGGCGTGATTGGCCGCCGGGCCGCTCACTGTGCCCCACAGGCGGGTACCGGCCCCGCCCCTTCTGAGCTCCCCACATCCGGGTACCTGTCAGCCGGCCGCGCCGCCGCCCGCTTTCTGTTCTCTCTCATTCAGGCGGACTGGAGGGAGCGCAGGGAAGATGGCGGCGGGGCGAGCCGGCTCCTTCGGTTCCTCTTCCTCCTCGCCGGGGCTCGGCGCGGGGGGCGGCCCGGCCGCCGGCTTCACCGCCGGCAATAACGCGGAGCTGCGGGCGGGGGGCGAGGAGGACGATGGGCAGAACCTCTGGTAACCGCCCACCTCGCCGGGCCGCCGCCGCCCGTTACCGTCTAGCGCCCCCGCTCCGCGAGAGCCTCCGCCCGGGGAGGGGGACGACGACACAGCCCCCCTCGCGGGGCCCCTGTGAGGCCAAGTAATGCGGGGCGGCGGCGGGGCGGGCTGCTCTTGTCAGCGGCAGCAGCGCCCCCGGCCCCATCCCCCTCGTGCGCGCGCGTCTGTGTGTTTGGGGGGGTCTTGCTTGTGCAGACACGGGCGTGGCCCCTGCCTGACCGGGCTCTGTCTCCCCTCAGGTCCTGTATCCTCAGCGAGGTGTCCACGCGCTCCAGGTCTAAGCTGCCTTCGGGGAAAAACGTCCTGCTGCTGGGTAAGTCACCCCGGCTCCCGGGGAGGGTCTGGTGCCGGGCGGCGCCCCAGCGGTGGGGAGGTGGGGCCGAGTGTGCAGTTTGCCCGGGGCTGGGTTAGCGCCCCGCGGAGCCGCCGCTGTTTGTTGGGCGGGGCAGGTGGTACCCCCTGCCTCGTAGCGCCTCCCCCCCGTGGGGAGCGGGGGTTGCCCTCCCCCCCCCCGAGGTGGCGGCTTTGGAGGCGGGTGGCGCTTGCCATCTGTCTTCCCTCTGGGGAGGGCGGGTTCCGCTGGCTCCGTGAGAGGCTCCCTCAGCATCTCCCTCATTCAGGCCGTCAGCACGGCTGGACGCACAAAATCTGCGTCCAGAGCCCCGGCAGCGTCGGCGGCTGCCGCCGCTCCTTGTTAGCCGGGTGGGCGGTGTAGAGGCTGTTAAGGGGTCCCAGCTGGGTCCTGGCCACCATGTACTGGGGCTTGTCAGCAGCATTATCGTCTTGATGTTGTGCAGCAGCAATGGCATCTCTTGTACTGGTTTTCTTTGTGCTTTGCTATGTCCACCCGGTGGAAGCATCCAAACCCTGGCTTGCTTGTGGCTCTGCTTGGCACTTACTGTGGCCTGAGGACGATCAGAGTTATTGCGGGGCAGGGGACGAGAACTAGAAGCTGTAAAAATAAACAACAAGGAGTCTGGTGGCACCTTAAAGAGTGACAGATTTATTTGGGCATAAGCTTTTGTGGGTTTTTTACCAGTTTGGGGTGTGTCATAAATATAAAGGGAAGGGTAAACACCTTTAAATCCCTCCTGGTCAGAGGAAAAACCCTTTCACCTGTAAAGAGTTAAGAAGCTAAGACAACCTCGCTGGCACCTGACCAAAATGACCAATGTAAGATACTTTCAAAGCTGGGGGGCGGGGGGGGGGAACAAAGGGTTCTCTCTCTTTTTTTACCCACAAAAGCTTTTGCCCAAATAAATCTGTTAGTCTTTAAGGTGCCACCAGACTCCTTGTTGTTGTGTGGATAGAATAACACAGCTACCCCCTGATACTTGTAAAGGTAAATAATATGCAATCATGCAAAATACAGAAAACTTATTGTGGATGGGAAGGGACAGATAGCTTTTCTGTCAAGAAGTGCAATTAAACGGAGCCAAGAACTGACAATTTAAGCCTTACGGGGTGCATTGATGAATTTCTTAACTATCTTCCTTTACAACATACTAATACAAATCAGTTTGCAGAGCTGTATTAGGAAACCATGTCTCAAGATCCTGGAAGCGGCAGCTCTTCTGGTCTCCAGTGAAGCTCTCTGTGGAGAGTTTGTCATGTTTGTCTATTGGTTAATGTCCCTTGTGAGAGTGATTGAGATTAGTTTATTCAAAAATAAATCAGTGTCCTCTTTCTGCTTCCCTGTATAAATTTAAGTGGGGGACTTAAGATGGCCAATATGGATGAAAATGCCATGTAAGGGTGAGGTGATGTTCTAGTGGAACTGGCGTAGGTCTCATTGATTTTTAAAGTTTTTTTAATATTGTGAAGTGGGATAGCGAGATTGATAGTCCTTTGAACTGCCTCCTGTTCCTAGCTAGATTGTGTTTTGTCTCACATTTTCATGTAAGGGATGACTGAAGTGGGTAGTTACCAGCATTTGTTTTTATGGTAAGCATCTTCTGAAAATTAAGTGGATTGACTTATTCATGCTGGACTGGGGAAATGTGTTTCCAGGTGTGGTCCTGGCTGCCAATATTGCTCCTTCCCCTACCACCTTTCCTTTATTCTCTTACTCTTCTAGCCTTAGAGCAGTGGTTCTCAAACTCTTTTTTTTTGCGGATCACGTGAAAAGTGCTGAGGATCTTGGCAGACCACTTAATGATCTTTCCAAATGTTGTTTGTACCGTTAACTAACTATTATAAAGTGCTTTGGATAAAAGCACTAAATATAAAAAATTATTTTACTTTTTTTTTGTTCTACAAATAAAAGCACACAACTCATATTTTAATATCAGTAGTCTTACCTTTCTAATGCAGTGGATGTGCCCTGTCAGCCCCCGAGCTAGGGCTGGAAAAGAGGGGGATCTCTCCCCCACCACAGAGCTGAGACTGGGAAGGAGGGTTGTCTCTCTCTGGCAGCCACAGCCTTGGAGCTGGGGAAAGTTGCCTCTTTCTCTGGCCACCACAGCCCTGCACATCCCAAATTCCCCTTACCCTCTCTTCTCACCCCACTACCCCCTCCCACCTACCTCCTATTCCTCCCCCACCTTACATGTGCATCTTTTCCAGAGTCCAGGCACCTAATTAGTGGAGCCACAACTGCGCGGCTCCACTAATTAAGGGGGTGGCCCTTCAGCCTCTTGTATGAGGCCGCCTAGGCATACACCTTGGAACTATCCGCTGACCACCTGAATGGAGCTTGCGGACCACTTGTGGTCCACAGTTTGAGAACCTCTGCCTTAGAGTATATTGGCCATCCTTTAAAGCAGTGGTCTCCAAACTTTTTATGCCCAAGATCACTTTTTGAATTTAAGGGCAACCCAGGATTCGCCGCCCCCCCCCACCCCCCCCCTCGTCTCTCACTCACTCACCCTTGCTCACTTTCATCGGGTAGGGGTTTGGGGTTTGGAAGGGTATGTGGGCTCTGGGCTGGGGCCGAGGGGTTCAGTTTGGGAGAGGGTTCTGGGCTGAGCCTGGGGCAGGGGGTTGGGGTGCAGAAGGGTACAGGGTGCTGGCTTTGGGACGGGGGTCAGGGCTGGGGCCTGGGATGCAGCCTCCCACTGGGCAGCACTTACCTCTGGCAGCTCCCAATTGGCGGTGCAGCATGTCTGCCACTAAGGCAGGCTCCCTGCCTACCCCAGCCGCTCCTGGAAGGGGCCAATGAGCCCCTGTGGGGGGTCAGCATGTGGCTCTGCGTGCTGCCCCTCTATGTAAGCACTGCCCCCGCAGCTCCCATTGGCCACAGCTCCCCGTTCCCTGCCAACGGGAGCTGCGGGGGCAGTGCTTGCAGGCAGGAGCAGTGCGGGGAGGGAGACCCCTGCCCACCTGGGCCATGGGGCGTGTTGGCCACTTCTGGGAGTGGCGTGGGGCTGGGGCAGGCAAGGAGCTTGTCTTAGCGGCAGCCCTGCTGTGCTGCCAGAGATTGCGATCGACTGGGAGATCCTCTAGGAAGATATTTTTTGAGGGTCTGGTAATTATTATTCTTGTTCTTCATCATGTTATCTGTTAGCAGCATGCTGCCTAATGCATATAGCTAGCAAAAGTGGGAATGTGGAAATGGGTGCAATAGATCAGAGACTAGGGCATACCTGACACTGATATCTCAGTATCTGCTTCCTGAAAGCATCGAGAGCAGGGATCTCAAACTCCCAGCCCACGGGCCATCTGTGGCCTGAGACCCTCCCCAATGTGGCCCACGGTGCTCCAGCAATTTTGGGGCTGGGTCTCTTCCTTGGCCCCAGGCACTTCCCCTCCCTGCATGTCCCCCGGGTGACTTACAATGGCCGCATGTCCCACCACCGGCAGCGCAGCGGAGCTGAGCAGCTTCTGCTTGCTCGCTCCACGTGTCTGCTGGCCCCACCCTGCAGCCCTGGGGTGGGGTGGGGCAGGGCTGTGTCTCCGCATGCTGCCCCTGCCTAAGTGCCCCTGTGGCCAATGGGAAGTTGCGGGGGCAGTGCCTGGAGACAGTAACACACGGAGGCCCCCCAGCCCGCCCAGATTTGGAGCCCCAGGTAAGCGCTGCACTCCCTGACCCCCTCCCAGAGCCTGCACCCCCTCCCCAGCCCCCAAACTTCCTCCCACAGCCTGCACCTCTCCCCCTCCTCCTGAACTCCCATCCCCTGCCGCAGCCCAGAACCTGCACCCAGCACCCCAACTCCATCCCAGAGCCTGCATCCTGTGGGGGGTGGAGCTTGGGGAGGGGCAGAATTTTGGGGGGGCGGGTTCTGTGTGGCATGAGTGACATTATTGGCCTGCTCGGAGGATTTGAGGACTGTCACTGTCCCTAAAGTAAACTGAGTTTGAGACCCGTGATCTAGAGGAGTGGCTGTTTAGATTGTCATCTCCTCTGTTCTCTTTAGTATTGAAGGTAATAAGTGTGGTGAGGTTTGCCAGTATCTCCTCTGGGGTTTCTTGCTGATAGTGGTAGGAAAATGTACATTAGCCTTATGATAAAAGGGAAGTCTTTGTCCCTTCTAGTGTAATTTTTATATACACATTGAACTAACTTCTGGAATGAAGGAAGGGGCAACCAGTACTTTTAGCAAGTTGTCATACAGATGACCTGCAGCATCCTGAATATCATGTGGATGTCTGAGTTCAGATATTCCAACTAATATCCTTAAATAAATTATAAAGTGGATTCAGTCAGTAGCATACGAAATTGTTCCAGTATGCACAAGGCAACTGATAGGCTCCCTAACTTGTAAGGGAACAAACCAGCTGCTTCCTGTCTGCCCACCTATTTCTCTACATTCTCATTAAGTCTGTTCAGCATATTGCCACTAAAATTCTCACCACCTGCTTTAACTACGTCAAATTCTTTAAAACCATTCAATGAGTTCTAGTGCCTTCCATACTACGCTAAAAGACATTCCTAACTTCAAGGGCTAAACACCTTTGTTCATGTTTAAACTGAATCTAGTTTCACCTTCTCCATGTATTCAGCTCTGCTTGATGTTCAGAGTTTTGAGTGAGCAGTCTTAAGAATCTTTTTTTTTTTTTTTAAAGCCTTGTTGCCTCCACATTTTCTTTGAACCCCAAGCATCCCACTTCGTATGGCTAAACCATTTGAGTCTTTGAGAGTGAGACCCTGTTCCTGAGGAGTGGCTGCCAGGAGGTCTGGAGAGGGGACGGGATGGGACGGGAGGGGAGGGGAGGAGAGGGATCTCAAGCCTAGCTTCCACAGTCTCCAGCTAAGAATTTTACGTTACTATAGCTAACTTCTCTACTTACACTCTTCTGTTTTTGTAATGGGTATGGCCACTGCTGTATCTTCTCTTCCTTCTTCTTCAGCAAATAGTGTTTCCTCTGATGGCATAATTTCTGGATGACCTAGTGAGTATCATTGAGCTTCAGAAGTCTAGTTTAAACTTGCAAAACTGTCATGAGACTGTACCAGTCCAAGCTACAAAATCTACTTGCCTGACCTTACTCTGATAATGAAAAACTAATGTGTTGTCCATCAAAGTTTTCCTAGTCCAATGGATGAATAAAACTCTGCAGGTGTGTTCTGATCACCTTTATCCATAGGTTGTTTTGAGGTGGTACTTGATAGCACACTGTTCTGGCACTACAGATCATTGATGTCACTCTTTGTACTATCTTGATTTAATTGATTTCTGTAGAATTTCAAGCTTCACTCTTAAAATAAATAAATAAAAACTTACTCCCCCCCTCAACAAAACCAAACCAAACCCCAAACATACATAATCCTTCCCTTTCCACATAGAAAGAGAACCTTCTGAATGTGAACCATGTTTAAGTCTGCAGATTGAAATAGTAATTCTGAGATGTCTCATTCATCTCAGTGAGGCATTAACCCTGAACCCTAATGGTAGAGGAGAAATATAAGACTTACAAGACCTAGAGTCGTAGCCTATATTCAGTACTAGGTTTGAAAATTCCCCACCAGTGACAAAATAAAAACTTTCCCTGATTAGTGCAAGAATTCCAAATCAGTGAGTTTCCACAGAAATAAGGTTTTTGTTTTTACCTTTGTGGCTACAAAGTGTATTTTCAGAATATGAACTGAGTACTACTAACAGACTGCTCCTGTTCCTCTTCTGCTAATAACTTTCCAAGCAACAGATTTACATTTTCTTGGAGCCATTTCAGTGTTGTTGTTCAGAACTGTGTGAACATTTATAAAATTACATAAATATTTGTCACCTTTCTTCTGCTTGACTGGTAGTGGGTATTGGAGCTATTTCTGGAGGCAGACTCAAAAGTGAGGGATGATGAAGGTATGGGGTCGGAGGTGGGGACAGCGGTGGATATCCCACACACATTAAGTAGGGCAGGAGAGTCCTTTCCTTCCAGTAGGGAATTTGAGGTGGAAGTTGGATATTCAAATGTGTCAGATATAAGAGGCTGATACAAAAGAGAGCCCCAGAACAGGGTCTAGGGAGATCCTCATCAGGGCAGATCCCAAAGGGGAACATATCCTACTTGCAGATTGAACACAAACCAGATTGAGGTGATCTGGCTGAATATTCAGTTTATGTCCATCATTGACTGTCTTAGTGCATTGTTCGAACACTCAGTTACCAATTTTACATTTGCAAGCAATATACAGAGTATTGGAATGGCCATTTCACAAGGTTTCATTGGTCATCTTTGTTTCAGTGGCAGAGAAACTTTTGGCTATTTAGTCTGTAAGGACAATGGACCAGATTGTCTCAAGTGGTTGACTGCAGTGTAAACACTTCATGATGTGAATGTACCAACCTTGAAGGGCAGGATCTAGGGATTGTTTCCTAATAAAAATTCCAGCATCCTCTGATGGACCCCTTCGCCCCATCTTTTCATATTGGCCTCCAGTTATTGGATGCCCCCTCTTCAACCCTAAATAACGTTACTGCTGTTGATTGATTTCACAGAAACATCCAGGTATTCTGGAGTTGTGGGTAGAGCTTAATTGCAGTAATAATGTTTTTTCCCAAAATGACCTGCTTATTTAGTATCATATTTATAGTACTTTAAAAATAGAAACAGTTAGATCTTTTAGCCCTTCTCTCCAGAGCATTATTTTTAATAACTTTAAAAAACTTCTAAAAACAACTCAAATAATACATTAAGGAAAGATACATTCAATACAGTGAACTTAAATTATTTGAAAAAATGTTGCTTACTTTGCCTTACAAGACAGTAAAGTTGTTTAACTTATTTGTTAAATTATATTTAGGTTCAGTGTAACTTATATATTCAGAACTTAGATGATATGGTGATGGGTTTTTATAGACGTGCCCAAGATTAATCAAAATTATGGATTTTATTCTTTGTCTTACAAGTAGTTGATAAACACGAAGTTTGGCTTATTAACTTTGTGCTTTGTGAAAGGCCTTTTTCAGTGGCATGTGTAGTTTATCTGAAATCCATTGTATTGCTGACTATAGGTTGTAGAAATTTAAATAGTGGCTTTATTGTTTCACCAGTGCAGGGCTATCTGGGTAGAGTGTTATATTTTAATTATCCTTGAAATTAGTTGTAGTTCACGTAACCTGAGGCTCAAGAAGATGGAGACTTGTGCTACCATTAGTATAATTCTTATTATGCTGTTCCAGTATCCCTTTAGTTTCAGGCATGCCCACAGCATTTGGAGTAAATATAATTTCTGGATTTTACATATTTGACCTCTTAGGCTCAGGCTTGATTGATATGCTCTACCAGCTTGGTAAAGGGAAGTTGAGCCTCTTCTGTTCCAAAGCTCCCTTGAGGGTAATCTGCCGGGAGGGAGAAAGAGTCTGTGCCTATTCTTGCTGCTGTTGGAAGCATACAGAGTCCTGAAAGGCTTTTTAAAAAAATCTGCTTGTTTCTTGTCAGGAATATTAAGTGTAGTCTTTCCTAGTTTTGTTGCTGGACTTTGGCTTTAGAAATATGTATTGTGGACACTCTGAGAACAACCCAAGTTTAACAGTCTGAATGAAAATAATTTCCTTTTTCATTTTCACTTGTGACATGTCATGATTTTAAATTTTGAAAAATCATCATAATCCTGTCTGTTCTCAAGTCATCCCAGGTGTCTAAAAAAGACAAGCTAAACAAGACCTGAATTTTTTTATGGGGGGGGGAAAAAACCAAACAAACCAGAAAATTAATAAACAAAACATCTTTCAGGCCTTCTACATCATAAAGGAGCAAAAAGACCTGTCTTTTTTTTTTTTTTTTTTTTAAATGAGACTTAAGAGATTGTTTCTGCCATGTAGAGCATTGTCAACAACAAAATGTGAGAGATGCTTGATTTGGGGAAGGGAGGAGAGTTTTTCCTTTTTCCTAGTATCAGCAACCTATAGTCTCTCTTCTGGAGAAGCCTGGCAGCATAATGAAATGTACAAGACTCCAGTTTTGCTTGCTGCTGTAGTCCATAAGAAGGACTGAGGTCAGTGAGTTTTTTCAGAAAAAAATCAAGGTAAGGGATCATTAAAAGTGAAGATGTACACACTAGGCAGGGCAGGGAATAGCAGACACTAGATAAAACTGGGAGATTGTGCCTTAACGAGGAGGAATGAGGGTCAACTCCTAACTAGTGGTCATGTCTTAACCAGAGGCTGCAAAAATATGTGGTTGGGGCAGTAGGATCCAGGACAAAACTTCAGTGGGAAACTTGGCATGCTTGGCTACTCCCAGAAGTCAGAAGGGTATTGTTCTGAGCTTTGCACTAGGATGCTGCCCTTCCTATATGGAATAGAAATAAAAACTAAGTAGTGATCAGGGCCATTTATTCTGCTTGTAGCTTTGGATGGGTTTGTTTACTCTTTTGAAGTAGAGGTGTTTTTAGCTGCTCTACAACTTAGTTTGATATGAATCTTTCAAGCCGTGGATGCAGTTCTTGTTGGTGGAAGCTGTTTTGAACTAAAAGCTTCAGCAGCATATCTGGCAGTGTGCATGAGGGAAATTTCCTTTTGTGGGAGAGGGGCACAACCCATTTTGAACTGTACTGAGTGCAGGAAACGCCTCACTCTCTGTTCTCCAAGTAATTGACCATTCTTTAAGATTTACAGATGAGAAACTGTGTATGAAAGCTAAGTATTTTTACTGTTAAAGAGACAGTGCTTGGCCTTAGCTAACTATGACTTTTGAAGATGAAACCTTTAACTTAGTACCAGAATTGACTGTGGGAGTCAGTGCTGAGCACACAGGTGAGCTGGCCAGCCTGTCACAGTTAGGAGACAGGCTATAGTACTTTGTATAAGGTGGGGCTTCCCATGGCACGCTCTACCAAATATAATTGAACATGTTGCTGTAGTCTAGTCTAGATGTTACACAGACATGGATTACAGTAAATTGAAGGAGTGAAATGTAATCTACTTCCTAAACAAAGATAGAAAAATGCATTTTGGACTGCTGCTTCTGTTTGTGTCTAGGTGTAGGCATGAGTGAAATAAGACCAAAAGTATAAACCACTTTCACAGTCCAGAAGGCAGATGCTCTTAATAGAGGTGCAGTCATAGTTTCCAGTAATTAATCAAAATGCTTCACCTTACTTGCATCACCAGGATTAAGTTGAGCTAGCTACTTTTCATATAAGCTCATATTTCTTTTAGGCAAGTGTCACCCACCTATCCAAAGTCCCCTCTCTATGTAAGGGGAATGCACGATTTCCCTCCTTCTTTTAACAGACTTCCAGGATAGCAAAGATGTTCTAAAATCAGTCTCATGAATAGGCCTTGTTCCTCCAACCTCCCAGTTATCATTTTAGTCCCATCAGCTATTTTTACTGATGCTTTCATATGGTCAGACTGTCTAATTAGGAACAGTAATTCAGCAAAAAATAAAAACTACAAGAGGATATTTGCTTCTGCTTCTGCCTTTTGTGGTTTGGTTCTTCAGGCTGCTGTTAATCTTTAAGTCTGTTCAACTGCACTTTCCCTCTCATCTAGGGTTTTTACTGCTTGTTAAATTACAGAGAGATACTTTAAACTGCCAGAGATGCTATCTGTATGAATAAGACCATTTCTTACCTGTGAACTTAGATAGGGAACAAGAGATTTGAGTTCTGTTTCTGACTTACAGATGTGTGTGACATCTCTGTTCCTATTTCTCCATCTATAAAGTGCAGGTTCCTGTCAGGATCTTTGATACTTAGTACATCTGTGTAAAGCACTCACGACTTCTATTGAGCCTTCAATCCCAGGATCTCAAAGTATCACAGTCCAGAGGACCCCTTCCTATGCTAAAGTTAGATACCGCTTGTTTTTATTATCAAAGTATGGTCATATATTTGTGAAATTCTTAAGCAGTTTCCATTTGAAGTTGTGTTCTATTTCATTTTTTGTCTTGGGGCCCAAAATACCAGCACAGTGCCCTCTGTATGGGTGTGTCATTATAACTCTGCCCTCTTGGACTGTTTTGAAATCTTTTTAGGAAAGAGCACAAGTGAGAGAGCTGGTTTTTTTTATACAGAACTTGAATCAAATGCATCACTGTTTATTTTTATAACTCCTACAGATAGCTGCATGCTGTGCATCAGTTTTGACATTATAGTCAAAAAAGGCTGCTGCGGGCAATTAGAAAGTTTTGGGCAGCTGATAATTAACCCTTTCTCCCCTTCCACAAAGAACAGGCAGCTTATGTTCCACACTCACCACTCCTGGATCCTACTGAGCACCAACATTCATTTTTGTGCTCCAACTGATTGATTAGTATGTCACGGAATTCTTTATAACCATATGTAGGGTCTGCTACCTAATGGAATGTGGGAAAACAGCTTGTCATGTTTAGAGATTTTCTGAGAGAAGGTCATTAGACAGGTCATCATGCCCAATCATCTAATCTTGTTTAAGATTGCAGTTGGTCTCTCCTGCCTCCTCCTCCTTCCCCAAAACAAAACCCCTTGCTTTCTTGATGTGAAAGTGCTGACACAGGATCCACTTCTACTTTCTTGGTTTGCTCTGATACCTGTTTAAAGCAGGGTGGTATAGGTTGCTTGGAGGCAATTTTATAGGAGCTCTGTCATGCTAGGAGAGATACTTACATATGTTGCAACCCTACCTTGCTGTAATTGTGAACTTCATATTGATTCTCTTTATTCTGAATTTTCTCCTGTCTGAGGTTCATCTGACATAGTGAGATATATAATTTTTTTGTTGAGCATTCTAAATCAAACACTGAAAAGAGATTATTTTAAATGATGTATTGACAGACGATGTCTTCAAAATGCTATAATAGCTACCTGGTCACAATCTAATAAGGGTGGGTTGATTGGGTATTTATATTACACCTCTGCCCCGATATAACGTCGTCCTCGGGAGCCAAAAAATCTTACTGCGCTATAGGTGAAACCGCATTATATCAGACTTGCTTTGGCCTAGAGTATTTCCGTTAAGTTACTTCCCGCCCCTGACTGACCCCTCAAAACCCCCGACCCATCTAACCCCCTGCTTCCTGTCCCCTGACTGCCCCAACCCCTATCCACACCCCCGCCCCCTGACAGGCCCCCCGGGACTCCCATGTCCTAGTCAACACCCCAGACCGCCCCACTCCCAGAACCTCCAAACCATCCAACCCCCCCGTCCCTTGACCACACCGCGAGACCCTCTGCCCCTTATCCAGCCACTCGGCCCCGGTTGGGCACCCTTAACACGCTGCTCAGAGCAGCGTGTCGGAGCCAGACACGCTGATGCGCTGATCTGCCGGAGCGCGCAGCCCCGCACCCGGAGTGCTGCTTTACCACATTATATCCGCATTTGTGTTATATCAGGTCGCATTATATCAGGGTAGAGGTGTATTGGTTGCACTGTCAGTGTTCTGGTCACTTACTAGTGCAAGTTACCTTTAAGCATTTGATACTCACTTGACTTTCCAAGCATATTATATTTACCACTTAATCTCCGTCAAAGTACAAAAGGATACAAGTACTCAAATTTAAGTGGTCACACATTTAAAGAATACAGTATAAATATGCATTTTTTTGGTTTGTAGATAGTGTTCCGTTTTCTTTAAGAAGACGAACAAGACACAACTAAACAAGATGAGTTAACTGGGAGTTGACTTTATATGAGGCCCTGTAGCAAATATAATTGTTACACAAGTTATTTCTTGCTAATGATTCACCCTCCAAATAATTCAATATGAAAAATGGGTGGATGTTTACTAAAAGTCTCCATGGATAAGGTGGAAGCATTTTCAAGTGGAAAATGAAAAATATTTTAAAACTCTGATGGAAGACACAATTATTGATTTTTTTGTTGTTGTTTCTGTAAGTCTTTTATGAAGAAAATTGCTCCTCCCACTTCCCCTCAAAACTGTTTTCTTGTGCTGTGCCAGTTACCATGGACTTTTCTATATCTACTCTAATTCAAGACAAAATTATTCGAGAGCTCCAGTAAGAGTAAAAATAAAACACCAGTTCATGCTGTGCCTTGAGTTCAACTGAAGCTTAACATTGTAGAGGTGACTTTAGGGTTTCAGGAATAAGGTGTAGCTTTTGTACAGTGGTTGCTTATCCCCTTTATGGTATAAAATAAAATGTCTGTAGAAAGGACATCCTGAAATCTTGTCTGTGCAAGAGAAAAATGGCTGAAGCGTAGCAACTTCCATCAAAAGTA
Source organism: Eretmochelys imbricata (assembly GCF_965152235.1). Classification (NCBI taxonomy): domain Eukaryota; kingdom Metazoa; phylum Chordata; order Testudines; family Cheloniidae; genus Eretmochelys; species Eretmochelys imbricata. The sequence goes on from NC_135573.1 coordinate 194,318,806, forward strand.
TCGCTCTACTGGTAGTAGAGGTGTATAAATGCTAGGAGTGTAGACTGCTCAAGTGTTCAGAGAATGTTTTCATGATACAGTAAATATCTGCAACATGTCTAAACTACGGATTATTCTGTTGCTAGTACAGTTGGAGCCTCAATGGTGAAGAAGAATGTTTAAATTTTCCTAGTGTGGACAACATCTAATAGCCTTCACTACTAGTATGGCATTAAAGCAAACAAAAATAGCATACAAGAACAGTAGCTGACTGTCCCTAAGTAAAGAGCGCTCTAAAATTAGTAAAACTAAATGACTTCTTCAAAATAATTATCATGAATCCTCCTGTGCCACCACCTTTTCTGACAGACAAGTGAAGCTACCTTTTCACAGAAGGCAATATGACAGAATGAATCATTCAAAGAAATCTTGGCAAAATTAAAGCAACTTCAGCAGCATATACGCTTGCTTAGCAGCTTGTAATAGAAAGTCTTGCCATTTGTTCATGAGTGACAAATTTATGAAGCCCAGCTGAAAATTTGCAACAAAGAATGTAGCCATGGATACTCCATTCACAAATGGTGAAGGAAGCTTGAACTCTTTCTGTGGCATACAAAAATTTTAATTAGGAGAACTAGCTGCTATACAACAAAATAGAAATCCTCACAGGGAAGAAAACAGACTTTTTGAAGTTGTAAAATCTGACGTAATTGCATTTTTGGATAAATGGCTCTGCTTTTTGCTAAATTTAGAAGCAGTGGAATATCAGCTATATTTTGGTTTTTGCACTAGCAAAACTGAAAGATGCAACTTCACTTTAGTTGTAATTCCCTATTCTTACTTGTCTAAAATTTCTCAGTTTTTCCTTTTGGTCTTAAAGTTTTTCATCCCAAAAGGTTAATTAGGTAAGCAGGACTTTTATAAAATGGAAAAATTCTTAAACTTCTTTTGGCACAAAACTAAACCCCAAAACCGAAGTTCAAAATTATAAATTTCACATGACTTGACTCACTGGGGAATGTAATTGGGGTAAATTTGAAATCTCTTTGTAACTAAGGCCTTATCTACACTATGGAGGTAAGTCGACCTAAGTTACGCAACTCCAGTTACGTGAATAACGTAGCTGGAGTCGACATACTAGAGTCAGTAAGTCGACTAGCTGGACATACTGGAGTCATCCAGCTAGTCAACTTACTGCGGTGTCTACACCACACTGCATCGTTGGGAGACGCTCTCCTGTCAATTTACCATACGTTTCTCATTCTGGTGGAGTACTGGAGTCAATAGGAGTGCAATCTGCAGTCGATTTAGCGGGTCTTCACTAGACAAGCTAAATCAATTCCCAGTGCATCGATTGCAGCAGCGTCAATCCGTGTAAGTGTAGACAGGTCCTAAGATAAGTGACTAAAATACACTGTCTCACTATTCTGTGGTGTTACAAATGTAGCCATGAAATCCTGTGTAAAAGAACATTTGTCAATCCCTGGTGAATGAGAATTTTTCATTATGAAGTATAATGGCAAAGTGACTGCCGTAAAAAAAAATAAAAAAATCTTCACATGCAGTCAATGCACAAGAGTTCGTGAGTGTTAACTATATGTGGGAAACCTGAAGAGTCTGTTACTACATTAAGATAATTTAGGACAAAAAAAAATCTGGTCCAGAGTGCTATATTTTTTTTAAAGGACCCATTTTTCATTTTAACTTATAAACCAGTTAACGTTTATTTGTAAATTCTCAGAATTCATTTTGTACTCTCAAGTAAGAGCTTGTAATTTTGGGGAGGATGTACACCTAGAAGACAGTGTAAAAAAGTGACTAATGCCTGCTTTATGTGCAAAAGTCAATATGACTTTAACTATGGAGCTTCAAGTGGCACTTCCATAATACTGATTCTTATAACTATATCCCCGAGATGGGGAAACTAATTTATTGAGAATAATCACTGGCAGCATTTGAACCAATTGTATTCGTAGGATCATGCTGCAAGGCTCATTGGACCTACAGGCTTCTTTCGGATGCATAGCTAGTATGAGGGAATGAAGAGAACATCACCTTTTTGGGCATTATTCTAATTGATTATCATTGTAGATGTGCCTAAGCACTTAAATCTTGGGCATAGTGATAGGAAACACTAAAATAATTTTATATTTTGGCTAGAAGTGGGTAGGAAGAAAGGTGTCACAACAGTAACCTGTTTTAAAGCTGTGTTCTAGGTCTTTCAGGGGACCAAGTTTCCCCCGGCTTTATAAAATATGGATAAAAGAAACAAATGTGACACTATTAAATTCTTACCTGAGTAGTGTTCCATGCTATCATACTGTTGTCCATAATGCTTTGTTTGTTTGAAATAGGGTTCTTTTGTTCTTGTGAGTAGACAACAAGTTGGCTATTAAACATAAACCTCATTCTAGCACGGGGGTGGGCGAACTACGGCCCGCGGGCCACATCTGGCCCACCAGCCGACTTAATCCGGCTCTCGAGCTCCCGCTGGGGAATGGGTGTGATGTTCCCCTCTCGTGTTATCTGGACCGGTGATCTACTAGGTCACTTCAACCCTTAACTCTGGGAGCCAGCCTTACCCTGCTCTGCTGTGGTAACCCCCACTCCTGGGCTGTTCACGCACAGCCTCTGGCATGTAAGCTGCTCCTTGGATTGTGCAACCGAATGACGCTAGCCAATATCTCCAGTCCCAGAGACAACCCTAGGAACCTCAGTCTTGCAGTGTCCAGTTATGCCCACTGGACACTGCAAACTTTGAGATCGTCAATTTAACAAAGAAATTGATATGTATCAGGTTTGTTATCCCAAGGGGAATCTCCAACACGCTTCAAACCAAACTCTCAGCTTCAGGTAGAATAAACAGATTTATTAATTACAAAGATAAATTTTAAGTGATTATAAGTCAAAGCATAACAAGTCAGATTTGGTCAAATGAAATGAAAGCAAAACGCATTCTAAGCTCATTTTAATACTTTCAGTGCCCTTACAAACTTATATGCTTCTCACCATAGGCTGGCTAGTTGTCATTGAGGCAGGCTCTCCCCTTTGGTCAGCGCTTCAGTTGCTTGGTGTGGTGTCTGTAGATGTAGGTGGAAGAGAGAGAGAGCATGGCAAATGTCTCTCCCTTTTATTATGCCCTTTCTTCCCTCTTGGCTTTGCCCCCCACGCCCTTTCAGAGTCAGGTGAGCATTACCTCATCGCAGTCCAAACTGACCAAAAGAAGGGGGGTGACTCCCTCTAGAGTCTAACAGATTCTTTTGTTGCTGCCCGGACCAGTGTCCTTTGTTCCTGTGAGGCTGGGCTGGGTTTGTCACATACCTGCCCTGATGAGGTGTGAAATGCCTCTCTGCTCTTGGAGAGATTTTTCCTGGGCTTATTTTAAGCTAGGAGGATACATTTTCAGCCTCATAACTACATACATGAAATCATAACCTATAACATTACTGTAACAGTTACTATAACATCACTATAACAACCATGCTCAGTGCATCAGGAGTCTTCTGAAAACACCCAGCATGACAAACTTTGCATTGGATGCCACACAATTATTTTACAAGGATGAACATGGGGGTGCTGGGTGTTCCTCGAGGTACAGAGCGTCACAGCAGAGACTGGGACTTGCCTCACTCCCGCACTTGAGCTGGGCAGTAGGGTCGGTGGCTGCTCCGTGTGTGTTTGTGCCACAGCTCTGTGCAGCTTCTGGAAGTATTGGGGCATCCGCCGTCCGGCTCCTATGTTTAGGGATAGCCGGGGGCTCCGTATACTGCCCCTACCTCAAGCGCTGCCCCTGCAGCTCCCATTGGCTGGGAACTGCGGCCACTGAGAGCTGCAGGTGCAGCACCTGCGGATGCGGCAGCATGGAGGAGGGACATAATGCGTTTCCAGTAGCTTCCTGAGGTAAGCACTGCCCAAAGCCTGCACCCCTGACCACCTCCCATACCCCAGCCCTGATTCCCCTCTAAACCCCTCAGTCACAGCCTGGAGCACCTCCTGCACCCCAAATCCATCATCCCCAGTCCCACCCCAGAGCCTGCACCTCCAGCCAGAGCCCTCACCACCCCCCCACCGCGGTCCAACCCCCTGCTCCAGCCCAGAACCCCTTCCTGCACCCTGAACTCCTCATTTCTGGCCCAGCCCCAAATCCCTCACCCCCTCCTGGATCCCAGCCCTGGATCCCAAAAATGTTGTGAGCATTCATGGCCCGCCATACAATTTCCATACCCAGATGTGGCCTTCAGGCCAAAAAGTTTGCTCACCCCTGTTCTAGCAGGATGTGAAAAGCCAACTATAGCTCCAAAAGCTGTCTTTGCTATTTCAGTGGCATGCATAGGAACACTCCTGAGGTCAGAGAGATGCCTTTTGTGCTCTCCATGAAAAAATGGATTGATTTATAATGTGATTATAATCCTGTCAGAATCTTCTTGTGCACATGCAACAGATTTATTTTTCTACTCTTCCTTTATTTTCAGACCTTTTCAGCTGCACTGTGTGTATACTACCAGACCTTGTGAGCTGCCTGCCTGCTGGCTTGCTCTTTCCCATCAAAGCATCGTTTAGCCTACAGGAGGGTGTTCTCTGGGCTGGGATCCAGAAAATCATAAGCATTATGCTGCAGTCTAGTTTCATGATCACATACGTTGTTTTCTGGGACCACTGATTCATTCAGTACACAAGATAATGAATATGCTTCCTCAGTCGCTGAACACTATCTCCATTATTTGCTAGAACTGAATCAGACATACGTTACAGAATTAGGTTTTTGCCACCGGGACAGACTTCAGGAAGTTTGTCCTACAATGATAGTCAAATAGTTTTAGCAAGTCCCAACTGAACCCTGTCATCATGCTGTGCATTCTCATGGATTGAATTGAAATCTAGGCTTTTGTGGACTTAAACCTATTGAATGTCAAAATATAACTTAAAAATAGTTAGTGATTGTGCAATGCTCTGAAAATGTTGTTTAAGCTAGGAAATAAGAGGAAAGTTAAAAATACTACAGTAGAAAAACAATGGTGGTAAATATATTAATAATATAAATAGACATGATTAGTATTTGTTGAGGCTGATGGATACGTTTAGAATAAATTGAACACCCAGGTTTTCAGATTGCATGAGCTTCTAGCTGAGTGACTCCCATTGTTACCTGATATTTCACTTTTTCAAAAAGAAGCTGTAATTAGGTAACACTATTTACTCAGATTTGATCTATATTAACTTTTTGTCTTTTTCTAGGAGAAGATGGTGCAGGAAAAACTAGCTTAATAGGCAGACTTCAAGGAATAGAGGAGTACAAGAAGGGAAGAGGAATGGAATACTTGTACTTAAATGTGCATGATGAAGATAGAGATGGTAAGTATCAGTTGTGTATCCTCAGCAGTAAGAAGATTTTAATTCTAAACTGGATGGGATATGGAGTTTTTAATTTCCTAAGTCACTTGCTCAGATTTAGCCCAGGCCTTTAGTAACACTTACCTTCAAGTGGCAGTTTTGTTTATGCAAAATGTGTGTCTAATTTCCAATAAACAGGTATCTGCATAAGAGAAACCATCATAATAGGTACCCTCTGTTTAGACTGTCTGGGATAGAATGGTGGTGTGTCTTTAGAATACTTATTATTTGCATTACTATAGCCCCTAGGAGCCCTGATCAAAGACCAGGTCCCCCTTAAGCTAGATGCTATACAAAGAGAATAAAAGATGCCCCAAAGAGCTTACAATATATGATGAGACAACAGACCAACAGGAAAGTGTGAGGAAACAATGAGATAGTATTGGTCAGCATGGTAGACAGTAGTCTCAGCACATCAGTAGCCTAGGTGTCAAATATTTTGTAGACCTCATAGCATAAGATAGTTCTAAGGAGATATTTGATGTGGGAAGCTGAGGTAGATTTGTGGATGTTTATGGGGAGCCCTTCCCAAGCATGAGGGGCAGCCTGGAGCAAAACAGGAAGGTACTTGTTTGGAATTTTCAAACAAGTGGGCCATGTAGGCTGGCATTATGGGGATAGGAGGCAGGAAGTGACATTTCAGTAGTGAATGAGTGGGGTGGGGATAGGATGTGAAGAGCCAAGAAAGTGAACACAGGTAGCTTATGTTTAATGAATTAGTAGGGGGAGCCAGTGGAGGGATGGAAAGGAGTGATGTGTTCAAAATGATGGGCTAGGAAAATTATTTTTGGACCAGCAGTCTGCATAGATGAGTGGAGAAAGATTGCATTTGTCTGTTTCAGAGAGAAGGATATTGCAGTAATTGAGGTGTGAGATGAGAGCCTGGATAGATAGAAAAGGCCGTATCCACAAGATGTCATGTAGAAAGAAATTGAAAAATTTAGGGGTAGCCTGGAAATGAGGCTAGAGTGCGGGCCGAGTCAAAGATTACAGCCAGGTTACAGTCCTGAGTGACAGGCTGGTGATGTCTACAGTGATTGAGAAGGGGGGGGGGAGGAGAGGGAGAATGAATAATAGTCTGTTTTAGCCATATAGAGTTTGAGCTCATAGCTAGACATCCCTGAGGAGCTGTAAGAAAGGCTGAGATTTTAGTTTGGACAGAAGGAGACAGGTTTGGAGTAGAGAGGTAGATCTGAGAGTAATCAGCATAGAGAGAATAGTTAAATTTGTGATTGTGGATGCGATTACCCAGGGATAAGGTGTAGAGGAAGAAGAGATGGGGACCCAAGGTCAGAGCCTTGTGGAATCTCCCTAGAAATTTGGAGGAGGGTTGAAGAGGGTCCTCAAAGGACATACTGAAGGACTGATTAGAGTGGTGGGAAGAGAACCAGAAGAGGACAAGATTTCAGAAATGGCATGGTTGGTAGCATCAAGGGTGGATTAGGGGTCAAGGAGGATAAGAGTGGAGTCCGGGATCTGAACTTTGAGGAAGAGGTTTTTGTAGATTTTCGTGAGGACTGTTTCAATGCAAGAAGCAGGATTGGTGTGGGTCTAGGATGGAATTGGAGGAGAGAAACTACTGACAGCAATTTTAGACAGTGTATTCAATGAATTTAGAGATGAAATGAAAATATGGCAGTAACTGGAGAGATAAATGGGGTCAATGGTGGCTTTTTTAGATGGAAGAGACTTACACATGCTTGTATTGTGAGGGGAAAGAGCCAGAGAACAGCAAGAGGTTAAGGTCGGGATGCGAGTTGTCGTGAACGGGTGGGATGGGGTTACTGCGGGAAGTGGATGGTTTAGAGGTGAGCAGAAAAAATACTTCTGAGTATGTGATGGAAGAGGAGCATTGTAGGAGGGGAAGTGAAGACAATCCAAGGGGAGGGGAAGGTCACACATTTTGTTAACTTTCCCCTCGAAGAAATTGGTGAGATCCTGTGCAGAGAGAGGTTTTGAGGAATAAGTCAAAGGTGGCAGAAAGGCAGCTGGGATTGTGGGCATGGGATTCATCTAAGTTAAAGTAGAGCTGTTTTAGCTAGAAAGATAGCATGAAGGAAGAGAAATTCATAATGGATAAAGTCAGACTGGTCATGGGACTTCCTCCAGAGATGCTCTGCATAGCAAGAACAGGACCAGAGGAAGCAAATGTTGGGGGTGATCCAGAGGGGTTGGCAGGGCAGACCTTGCAATAGGAGAGGGACGCAAAAGTTAAGGGTGGGAAGCATGGAGAAAATAAACAACCATATTAACGGAAAAAAGGGAAGGGGGCACTGGGAGCAGATGGAAAAGTCATTGACACTGATGGAATGGAGGTCATGGGTAGTGACAGATTGAGGGAGTGAGGTGGCTGATGGACAGTGCTGAAAAAGGGTAGGAGATTAGATCAGAAAGGAGGAATTTGGTAACAGATAATAGAAAGCAGTCCTTGGTGAAGACAGTCCAGTGAAATGTCATTTTGATGAGTTTGAGTAACAGCCGTGTTAGTCTGTATTCGCAAAAAGAAAAGGTGTACTTGTGGCACCTTAGAGACTAACCAATTTATTTGAGCATAAGCTTTCGTGAGCTACAGCTCACTTCATCGGATGCATGGAAAGCTTATGCTCAAATAAACTGGTTAGTCTCTAAGGTGCCACAAGTACTCCTTTTCATTTTGATGAGTGGGAGCATTGCACCAGGGCTGCAGTTTGAATGAAGAGTTGAGATCAAGGAAATGTGCAGTTAAAGGGTTGGATTGGGTCATCAACATGGAAGCTGAAGTCATGGAAGATGAGTGTGGAAGATGGTGAGGAGAGGAGATAGAGATCCAAGAGTCAAAATCAGTGGGAGAGGCTGATGGGTGGACTGTAGATCAGGGGTGTTCAACCTTTTTTTTTTTTTTTTTTCCCTCTGAGGCCCCTCTCGACATGCTATAAAAACTCCAGGGCCCAGTGGGGGTAGGGGAGCCTTGGGACAGGGCATTGGGCATAGGTGTAGTTTGACTTCTATTTGGGAGCGGGCCACACAATCATTTTACAAGGATGAACATGGGGGTGCTGGGTGTTCCCCCGAGGTACAGAGCATCAGTCAGAGATTACTGTGATCCTTCTAGATATCTCAAGAGAAAAGATGGAGGAGGATCGGTGTGAGATTAAGAATGGTGGTATGAGAGGGGTGGTGGAGAATGGTTACGTAAGGTGGAGTGGGTGGGGGTGAAGAGAGGGCCAGGATTTGCGTAAATGTCACCAGAGGGGACAAGGTTGCGGATGTGGGTCTTAGGTTATTGCTGGTGGGAGGAGTGGGAATCTCAAGGTAGAGAGGATAAAAGTAGGCAGAAGTGGTGGGGAGCTGTAAAGGGATAAGGGGAACTACAAAGGTGGGATTGAGCCAGTGGGGATGAGAGGAGGAAGATGGATGAGGCACACTGCATAAGTGATGTGAAGTCTGTACTTCTGACTATGCTGTATTTACCGGTTATGTGAATAAACAATACTCTGTATCCAGTGTTGTCAAACCAACACTCCTGATGAGCAATAAAAACAAGATTTTTAAGGAAAACTGCCCTCAATTTACTGAACCTGATAACTGTAAATGTTCCAACACTTTTAAATGACTCACCGGAGGAAAAATGTAATTAAAAATTAATGTTTATCTTAAACTTAAGAACATTAAGTATTTTTGGGAGGGGATATTTTGTATTTCTTGTAGGAGACTAGCTGTAAAGTATTTCTGTCCATTTCTCTTTTCCCCCTGCAAAAAATCAGGTTTCTGTTTCCTGTAATTCCACCTTTTGCAAGGCCTGGTACTGTTTCTGCCCTTTTGGGCACATCATGCCATGGCACACACTCTCCTTAGTACTTATGGGTATCATAGAGAAGGCTATGTCAACACTACAGCCGGAATTGACTTTCTGAGATCAATCCGCTGGTAGTCGATTTTAGCGGGTCTAGTGAAGACCCGCCAGATCAACAGCAGATCGCTCTACAGTTGACCCCGGTACTGTACCCCCGACGGGAAGAGTGAGGTAAGAACCGTCGACCCCTCAGTGGAAACTCGACCTAAGGTACATCGACTCCAGCTACACTATTCACATAGCTGGAGTTGCATAGCGTAGGTTGACTTACCACAGTAGCGTAGACATAGCTGAATAGAGAGAAGCAGACACATTACAGGGAGCCATATTGGATTGTGGCCGCTCAAAGCGGGGATGTAAAAGTGATCCTTCAGCCCTGATCTAGCTCAACTCTTAAGGAAAAGCTGATAGTTTTGAGCACTGAAGGCCTAAATATTCTCTTACTGTAATACTTGCTTTACACTAATACTCTGAAGACTAACATTTTAAAGTACTTGCAGATGTAAAATGTTACAGAATTTGCCAAGTATTATGTTAAGGTAATGTGCTTTCACTTTCAGGAACTTGCTCTGGGGAAGTTAGTGTCACTTTAAGGGTCTCTTTTTTAAAGAAACCAATTTGTTGGCTGATAAATTGCAGACATAGAGTATGCAAAGATGGTGCATGTTCCTTGGGTTTTACGTACCGTCTCATGGAGACAAGGAGCTAAGAAATCTGATATTAGTAAAAACTGTCAACACAATTCTAATATACTAACTCTGATCCAATAGACTACATTTTAAAAGGATAACTTACAGATTTTAGTTTGTCTTGTATTTTCTACTTTTTATTACAGATCAAACAAGGTGTAATGTGTGGATTTTGGATGGTGACCTGTATCATAAAGGTCTCCTTAAGTTTGCAATGGAGGCTAACTCTCTAAAGGACACTCTGGTTATGCTGGTCGTAGACATGTCTAGGCCTTGGACTGCACTGGATTCCTTACAAAAGTGGGCAAGTGTTGTAAGAGAGCATATTGACAAATTAAAAATTCCTCCTGAAGAAATGAAAGAAATGGAACAAAAGTGTGAGTATTTTAAAAAATAGAAACTGTTGAAATTAAATATACTTAATGCTTTTTTGAGCTATTTAACTTATGATGTAGACTGTTTTTATTCTTTGGAAACTCAGCAAAGTAACTATCTTGAGTTAGGTTATCTAAATTGTTCTATTAAAGTACCTTCAATGCACGAGTAGTATTTCTCTGTTTAGAAAAACTTTGAATTAGCATAAAAGTTGTAACTTCTAAAAGCCTTGATCTTCAAAGTTTTTTCTTGTAGTTCTGTTCAGACTGCAGAGCTAGGTAGATATCAGGCATTGGGGTTAAAAGGCAGCACATAGGCACTGTTTCCGCCTTCATCGCTTAGGTAATAATAATTGTATTTGCTCAAAGACCTTGTCTACACTAGAGAATTTTGAACCAATGATGTCTCTGTTCAGGCTTTCATGATGTAGTAAAAATGCCTGAGCCCTGTCTACATTAACTTTTGCACCATTGATAGCACTAGTGCTGGTGAGCATCAGCTGCTAAGTCAGTTAGATGTTGCAACACCAGGTGGAGCAGTGCCTAAAAACATTTAAAAATCTGGGCCTAAGTGACACACTCACAGTGGTACAGGAAGTCTGTGGCAGAGCAGAGATTTGAACCCAAATCTCCCAATCCTAGGCGAGGGCCCTAACAGCTAGATCATCCTTTTTAGGTAGAACTGTGCTTTGCTAAAGTGTACAGTACTGCAATAGTTGACACAGTTCTGGAATTGAAACCTTAAGTTAAATTTTAAGATGGACTACTCGTTTATATATTTGGTTAAATATCTATAGAGACTTTGTATAAGGATGGATTATCATTGTGAGTCGCATTCAATCATTCCTTCAAGGATTTTCTTAAAGAACTGGCTTAGTGGCTCTGATTTTTATAGGGGAGCCCAAAACCAGCTCCAGGATCTGGTCTTATTCTTTGGGTTGGAAGCATTATGGAGGCAATGTTCTCTACCTCAAGTAAAATAATACTGGAGTCTTTGCCTCTGATTACCTAATAGTGTCCCTTACTGGGTGAATGTCACTGAAAGGCTATAAAGTGTTCCATCTGAAAAATAAATTTTGCCTGATGTCTTTAGTGCTTCTCTCTTTGTTGAGCACATCTGGTTCTTCTGTTTGCTTGATTGCCTTTTTAGTATGTAGCCTTTCGGTTGCCTTCAAAACTACTATTTACTACTTATTTAGCTCGTTAGTTACATTGAGTCACTATCTTCAGGATAGGGCTGCTTGTTCTAACTGAGCTAGGAAGTTGCAATAAATTAGGGAAAATAGTATTTACACATCAAAACCACCATTTAAAGATTATAATTGATGTCCAGGTATGGCCTAACTAGTTCTTCTCACATCATCTGGGTTTTTGTATTAAGTGATGTATCACTTTACATTCAGAAAAAGAAATGAAGTATACAAGTTAGGGAAATAATTAGATTTTCATTTAACGGGGGGAAAAGACCCTGTCAACATTGCATTTAAAAACTTTGATCTTTAGATTTTCCTGACTTGTGTACTTGATTTCTCAATTTCAGTGGCATTAGTTTTTGTGTTTGATTTTGTTTTTTAATGTTTTAAGAAAAGGACAATGTTGGAGCAGCCTTTAACTAGGGCAACATGTTCTAAATCATTATAAGGTAAGGATGCCATAAAATACTAGTTAAAAAATAATTCCTAAAGTTCATGTGCTCAGTGGTTATTTTAGCACTCATAGTCTTAAAAATATTGAACTAATTTTCTTAGGTTATTTTTTCTTCCTCATTGTCTTTGTTTTATAGTCCTCAAACGTAGACAACTGAAGCTGGAAATGTGAGTTACAAAGGTAAAACATATGAGGAAAGCATTTACCCTACTTTCCTGTTCAGATGGATGAACTAGTTGTACTTATGTTCTCTTTTTTAAAAAAATAAATAATCTTTAAATTGAATAAGACCATGGATAATTTCATTTCCAGAAGTGTCTGAGAATTATGAGCAATTGAAAATGTAGAGCAGTGGTCCCCCAACTTTTGAGGATTGCAGCCCCTCTGCCCCTGTCTGTGCCCCCCCAGAGCCAAGGCCAGGAGTGGGGTCATGGCTCCGTGGGGGGTGGGAAGGACAGCAGTAAGGGGGCCACAGCTGGAGGTGGGGATGGGGATGGGGCTGAGGCTGAGGGTGGGAACAGGAACAGGGACAGGAACGAGCTGCGGCCAGGGGCCAAGGCTGGGGGCGGGAGCAGAGCCGCAGCTGGATGCTGTGCCGCTCTGGCCCCAGGCTGGGAAGAGAGCTGTGGCCAGGGGCCAAGGCTGGGGGTGGCGCTGGGAACTGAGCTGCAGCTGGGCCATGGTGGGGTTTGGCAGCAGGGCCCCTGGCCAGGTGCAGAGCCCCACCAAGGCTGGGGATGGGTCAAGTGTGGAGCTGGGGCCACGGCGAGGCTGGGTGGCACTCCCTGCCTGCCCCCATAGGGGGCCCGCCACACTGTCCTGAATGTTCCTCCGTGCCCCCCAGGGGGCACACCCGACAGTTTGGGGATCTCTGTTGTAGAGGAAACTTGAACACGTATATTTAAAAATGGATTCTTGTCAGCAGACATCGTTATCCCTATGTTAGTGGATCCCATACTTTTATTATAGTAAGAGTAATAGTGACTGCTTTAGTTAAATGCTTCCATTCTCCAACTATTTTCAGTCACTTCCTGGAACTTGCATCTACTGACCTAAAATTTCATGTTTTTTATTTAAGGTGAATGTGTGTTGTTGTTGGGTTTTTTTTAAATAAATGAAACTGCTCAACCATTTCTTAGTGCGGGGAAGGGGGCACATAGGGAAGGCTTTCCTACTGTATTAAAAATGTGGAGTAGGAACTCTAGCTGCATAGCAAAAAGTGAACTATAGGATATGCTTAGGTTAGTCTATGGCCAGGGCTTATTAGAAGTCCTACCCTCCATCCATGCAAAAGTGTTGAGAGAGGGCTCTTGTGGCCCTCCTAAGGTTCTGCTAGAGGAACAGGAAATGAGCTCTTCTTCTGCAGACATTGGTTCCATTGCTGAACATTCTAAGGGTACATCTACACTGGGATAAAAGACCCGCGGCTTGCCCAGGTTGGCTGACTCAGGCTTGTGGGGCTTGGGCTGTGCGGCTTAAAAATTGCCATGTAGACATTTGTGCTTGGGCTGGTGCCTGGACTCTGGGACCTTCCACTCCCCCACGGGATCCCACAGTTGGGCTCCAGCCTGAGCCCGAACAGTTACACATCAGTTTTTCAGTCCTGGAGCTGCCCGCAAGCCCCAGTCAGCTGACCTAGGCCAGCTGTAGGTGTTTAATTGCTGTACAGGTGTAGCTTAAGTGTGTCTCTTCTCTGCAGAGCTAACTTGAGTGATTAGCACCTGGGTCAGCTTAACTCAGGTGTGAGCAACAACACTGCAAAGCCATATTCAAATTACTCTCCTCACTGGTGCTGCATTCATGTATGTGTATCGCTCGGACTTCTAGGGGCCATCCCATTGTGCTGCAGTAAGTTGAACTGCACTCATTCTTTCCCTGGGAGAACTTGTCTGTAACTTTTGGGGCCACAGAGGGAATTGTGGGCAGGCATTTGAGGACTGTCAGCACTTGAGTTGCATCCTCATTGGAAGGTGGGTGGGTTATCAGCCCAAGTGAAAACTTCACTTGTATTTTAGACTATATCTCCAGATGAGCCAGCTAACCTAGGCTGAAAGAACCACTATGCTTGAATGAGAGGATTTTATATAGACAGGAGGATGGTTTGGGGCAAGACTTGAGTAGGAGTCTGAGTTTGCGTGAAGATATACTCTAAGAACTTCACAGCAGAGCAGCTTTCTTTCAGGCTCTCAAAGGCCACAGGAGAGAGTAGGAGAAAAGCTAGCTCATCTTGGAGATGAGGCTTGGGAGGCCAAAAAGTTCTTGAAATGGTTTCACATAGAAAAAATGTTACATGCTGGGCTCAAAGTACAATGATGTAAAGCTCCAGCAAGTTCCTGTTTAAAAAAAATAATATTCTGCTTGGGTCATAGTGCTTTTCCATGCAAATCCTGGGTTGTTTCAGTGACACCCATGACCCCTTCCATAAGATCTGGCCTGTCTAGAGTCACCATAGTTCAGACCTGCTAAGGAACGTAGGACTGCAGATGAGCAAGACTCCATCTAGCAGGTCTATAGCTGGAGCAGGAGCCTTATGGAGCTCTCAAGCTCTTCCGGAGGAGGGACTTTACTCTGGTGGTCTTAAGAAGTGTGAAAGTAGGTTCTCCACAGCACCTGTGTTTGCAGGAGAGGTTCTCCCCCTGTGAACATGAAAAGTATGTGGGACAAGGCATTTTGGTAGTGTCCACCTAAATATCTCCAAATCATGGAATTGGGGATTGGGAAGAATCTAGGGAAATCAGTTTAAAAAAAAAAAAAAAAAAGTTTGCATGGCAAGTAAGGAATTGAGTAAGCTTTTACTATGCAGCCTTCATTATGTCCCTTTGAGCATATTTATTATTGTAGCTTTTAATTACCTGATCATACATAATTTCTCAAGCTGAGTCATTTGTTGTGTGCATGTACTCTACTATATACCTTACAGTCCATGAAACTAATTTACATGAAAAACACACTATAATCAATACTTATGATATACAATAAATGAATCATAAAAATGTAGAGCTGGAAAGGACCTCAGTAAACTATCTAGCCAACCCACCCCCATACTGAGAAAGAACCAAGTATACCTAGGTCATCCCTGACAGGTTTGTCTAACCTTTTCTTAAAAACCTTTAAAGACAGGGATTCCACAACATCCCTTGGGAGCCTATTCCAATATTTAACCATCCTTATAGTTTTTTCCTAGTATCGAACCTAAATCTCCTTTGCTGTAGATTAAGCCAATTGCTACTTGTCCTACCTTCTGTTCTCCATGTCCACTGTTGATCACTGTCCTCTTCATAACAGCGCTGAACATATCTGAAGACTGTTATCAGGTTTCTTAAGACTAGTTTTTTAACCTTTTCTCATAAATCAGATTTTCTAAATCTTTTATCATTTTTGTTGCCCTCCTCTGGACTCTCCACTTTGTCCATCTCTTTCCTAAAGAGCGGTGCACAAAGTTGCACACGGTACTCTAAATGAGGCTTCACCAGTGCCAAGTAGAGTGGAACAGTTGCCTCCTATGTCTGTCTTAAGACACTCTTGTTAATACATCGCAAAAAAAGTTTAGTATCATTCTGTAACTGAATCACGTTTTGTTTTTTGACTCTTATTCAATTTGTGATCCATTGTTACCCCCAGATCCATTTAAGTGGTACTAGTGCCTAGCCAGTTATTCCCCATTTTGTATTTGTGCATTTGATATTTTTTTCCTAAGTGAAGCACTTTGCATTTGTCTTTATTGAATTTCATCTTATTGATTCAGGACCATTTCTCCAATTTGTCAGTCATTTTGAATTCTAATCCTATCCTCCAAAGTGCTTTCAACCCCTCCCAGCTTGTTGTCATCTGCAAATTTTATAAACCTACTCTCTACTCCGTAAACCTACTCTCTACTCCATTAACAAAAGTATTGAATAGTACCAGACAGACCCATGTGGGACCCCACTAGATACATTCCCCACCCCCTCCCCCCAGTTTGACAGCAAACAATTGGTAATTACTTTGAGTATGGTCTTTCAATCGGTAGTACTCCCACCTTGTAGTAATTTCATCTAGACAACATTTCCCTAGTTTGCCTATGAGAGTGTCATGTTGGGATTATGTCAAAAGCCATACCAAAGTCAAGATATATCGCATCTGCTGCTTACCCCCATCCACTACACCTGTAACCCCGTCAAAGAAGGAGATTAGGGTGCTTTGGCATGTTTGGCTCTTGACAAATCCATGCTGGCTGTTCCTTATAACATTATTCTCTAGGTGATTACAAACTGATTGTTTAATAATTTATTCCAGTATCTTTCCAGGTATTGTGAAGCTAGGCTGATTGGTCTCTAATTTGGTAGATTCTTTTTGTTCTCCTTTTTATTGTACTACGTTTGCCCTTCTTCAGTCTTCTGGGACCTCACCTGTCCTCCATGAGTTCTCAGTGATAATAGCTATTGGTTCTGAGATTGCTTTAGCTAGTTAGTTCCTTAAGTACCCAAGAGTGAATTTCATCAGGGCCTACTGAGTTGGATACATCTAACTTACCTAAATATTCTTTAACATCTTCTTACTGTATTCTGGCTTGTGTTCCTGCCTACTTGTTAATATTGTATTAAGCATCTGGTCACAGTTAACCTTTTTAGTGAAGACTGAAACCAAATAGGGATTTAACACCTCAGCCTTCTTGATACTATCCATAATTAGCTCTCCTTCTCTGCTAAATAGTGGACCCACACTTTCCTTCATCTTTTGTTTGGTCCTAATATGCACCTCTACCCCAATATAACGTGGTCCTCGGAAGCCAAAAAATCTTTCCGCATTATAGGTGAAAACGCGTTACATTGAACTTATTTTGGCCTCAAGCATTTCCATTATTAATACAGTATTTGACACAAGAAGTTTTATTCTTGGTGTTTTTTTAGAAGTGGTGCATCTGATGTTGTCCTTCACATCAAGCCCAGGGTCGGGGCTCTCAGCCGCACGCCCCTGCCGGGGTTGGGGCTTGCGACCCCCCACATAACTGGGTCACGACCCTCAGTTTGAGAACCAATGTTATAGACAAGACAGAAAACCATTTTTGCTTCACCGCGTTATATCCGAATTCGTGTTATATTGGATCGCGTTATATCGAGGCAGAGGTGTATTATAGTACATTATCTATCTTGTTTCCTTTTATGTCCCTTGATAGGTGTAACTTATTTTGTGCCTTTGCCTTTCTGATTTTGTCCCTATGTGCTTCCGCTATTCTATTTTATTCATCCTCTATAATTTGTTCATGTTCCTATTTTTTGTAGGATTCCCTTTCGATTTTCAGGTTGTTAAAGAGCTCCTGGTGGAATCAAATTGATCTTTTACTATTCTTCCTATTTTTCCTTCTCATTGGGACAGTTTGCTGTTGTGCTTTTAATATTATCTCATTGAGAAACCGCCAGCTCTCCTGAAGTCCTTTTTCCCCCTTGATATGCTTCCCATGGGATCCTACCTACCAGTTCTCTGAGTTTGTTAAAGTTCAGTTTTTTAAAGTCCATTTTCCTTATTCCGCTGCTCTGACCCGGTTTTCTTAGAATCATGAAATCATCATTTCATGATCATTTTCATTTAAATTCCCTTCTAACTTCAGATTCAGCCAATGCTTCCCTGTTAGTCAGAATCAAGTCTAAAATGGGTTCCCCCTCGTTACTTCCTCCACCTTCTGAAATAGGAAGTTGACTCCAATGTATTCCCAGAACTCATAGGAGATTATTTTGCCATATTACTGTACCAACAGGTACCTGGGTAGATAAAATGCCCCATTACTATCCAGGTCTTGTGTTTTGGGTATGTGCTCTTTGTTCTAGAAATGCCTCGTCCGTGTCTTCCTCCTGATTTGGTAGTCTATACCCCTACCATGATGTTGCCCCTAGGTTTTTCCCTTTTGTCTTCACCCAGAGAATTTTAATGTAATTGAATAACATAAGAGAATAGTAGTCAAAGGGTATGAATAACATAAGCTAATAGTTGTGAATTATAATGTCCTGCTGTACCAGCAAATTTTTATGAAATTAATCTCATAATTAACCATCTCACTGTCTGAAATGCAGCTAAAGCAGGCGCTGTGGCTGTTGTGAAAATGTGTTTACAAAATTAGTAAAATACATAACTTTAAGAAAAGAATATGCATATGTACAAAACTGAAAAAAGTTTGAATGTCTAAGGTTGTAGAAAATATGGTGTTTTTGAGGAATAAAATGTGGTTATGTTATTAGACTATTGCATGCGTGCAGGAGGGTAGAGTTGAGGGTACAACCTTATGGTGTTATCACTTACTAACTTTGGAATGCCTAGTCATGCCGCCTTAAGCTTTTCTTAATGTTTTAAGTGAAATTTATACTGCTAAAATTCAATCTCTACACACAATTCTTATCTTTTTATCTACCACTATTCTGCCTGTTCCCTAGTCGTTGTTCTCTGTACCACAGTGAACTTTACAAAAAGAAGTTTCAATAGTAGAGTTTAGTAGAAGTTCTTTTTACTTTTTGTTAATCCATACAGTTTGTAATTCACCCAAATAATATGGTCTGGTTTAGGCTTTCAGATAGAATAGAAAAATTCTGTAGTGACACTCCTTCCTACTATAGTGTTAAAATATTCAGGATATAGTGTTAAACACTACAGTGGCTAAAATAAAATGAAATTACTTTGTAGTCTGCCAGGTGAAGGGATTTGTTCACTTTACCAACTCACAATAGATAGTTGTTCTATCGGTAGTGAAAGTAGTGACGTATTACTGTCTTACTGTGGTATATTCCCTTTTATTTTTGTTGCTTTTTACTGTGCATTTGTAAAGAGATGTAAAAATTTGGATGACCATTCCTAATTTTAGTTTCACTGGCATAACACAACAGCTAGGCAACTTGTCTACTGTGAATACTGCTGCTTCTGCTAATCATAATTCTCAGTATTGCCATCCACCCTCATCTGCTTATATCCACTCTGTTTCATGATATACTTTAGTCCCTGCCTCAAAGAGCAGAACTTACATATTCATAGGGTGTGTAGTGCCTATTGCAGTGGGAAACTGAGACCTCTCGTCACTTCCACAGTAGAATCTAAACGATAGTTGGATTTATAGTGTCCTGTGTATTGACTGTGTTCTTATAATGCTTTAGTAAACTTAATGTCTTGCTGTATGCTTCTTTCCAGTCATGGATGTATCAGATACTGGACTTACTAGTATTCTTCTGCACTGCTCAGGCCAATCGTTATTGGCAGCATTTCATGCATTTTTGTTGAGCTTTTTAAACATGAACAAACACTTACTATATAGTGTACAGTAAGTGGATTTTGGCAATGGGAATAATTATTGTTGAAATAAGTGGCTGCCATTATAGATAAATATTTTTCTTTCATTTCAGTGGTAAGAGATTTCCAAGAATATATAGAACCAGGAGAGGATTTTCCAGCTTCTCCACAAAGAAGAAATATGTCAATACAAGAAGACAAAGATGACAGTGTGATTTTGCCGTTGGGTGCAGATACGCTAACATGTAACTTAGGCATTCCAGTAGTAGTAGTTTGTACAAAGGTTTGTTTCAGGTTTTTAGAATTGTTTTTGTATATTTTACTTTAAAAGTGTGCTTCTGGTTACGGGTGGCTGACAATATTTGGCTTTTCTAAACTGAAAAAAGCACTCTGCATTCTGAATACTTTGTTTTTTCCCCTGATAAGAATTTTTTAAGAGCCACTTTTTGTGGAGCCTAGGCATTTTTCTCCCTTGAAATGAATTAACACTTTTCTGAACGTTGATGCTAGTAAACAAAGATATCTAGACATGAGATGCTAGTTTTTGTATTCTTTTACTTCAGATATGTTGCAAATCAAGCATTCTAAAGTCAGGAATTTCCAAATTTTAGATTTTTCCTGAAGTCTTAGTAATTGGTTTACTTTTATGTCCTCAGGTTAGATGTGTAAGATGTAACTAAAAGCAGCTGACAGTACTTGATCATAGGCAGGTCATCAATTTATAAATTAAAAAAATACCTTGTTAACATCTCTATCATCCTAATTCTAGTGAATCTTATGAAGATTGATTTAATCAAGCAAAATGAGCATAGTATTCAAAGACATTAGTATCAAGAGCAGAAGAACCAAATTTTGCAAATAAAAAAAACAAACGTATTCTGAGCTATATCAAAATAGTTATCCCTTGAGACTGATTCATACTCATGGTACATCTGTTAGTCAAGCAGATTTTCACCTTTTTGTGTGAGTGCGTGCACACATGAGCGTGCAGACCAGGAAGTTGAATTCTCATTTAATGACTGATTGGCTCACTTCTGCTAACAGAAACAGTTCTGTGATGTGCCTCGGCTTTCCAAAATAAATCTGATATGGCTACAGAAAATGCCACCATCACCACATCTACAGCCTGATCAGGGTTTCTTTAAAACAAGTTACACAAATACAGTTCCATCTTTTGGGTAGGATTTTTACATCTTGCTGAACTTGTTAAAATTGACTTGGCACATTTTCATGTACTCTGATCTCCCTCTGTAAATGGAGAGGATTGCAAAAAAACTGAGTTGAGTTCTTTGGTTAGTAGTTTAGGTGTTTCTGCATTAATATTTCATAAGAAAGAACATAAGAATGGCCATACTGGGTCAGACCAAAGGTCTATCCAGCCCAGTATCCTGTCTACCGACAGTGGCCAATGCCAGGTGCCCAAGAGGGAGCGAACCTAACAGGTAATGATCGAGTGACCTCTCTCCTGCCATCCATCTCCACCCTCTGACAAACAGAGGCTAGGGACACCATTCCTTACCCATCCTGACTAATAGCCATTAATGGACTTAACCTCCATGAATTTATCCAGTTCTCTTTTAAACCCTGTTATAGTCCTAGCCTTCACAACCTCCTCAGGCAAGGAGTTCCATAGGTTGACTGTGTGCTGTGTAAAGAAGAACTTCCTTTTATTTGTTTTAAACATACTGCCCGTTCATTTCGTTTGGTGGCCCCTAGTTCTTATGGGAACAAGTAAATAATTTTTCCTTATTCACTTTCTCCACACCACTCATGATTTTATATACCGCTATCATATCCCCCCTTAGTCTCCTCTTTTCCAGGCTGAAAAGTCCTAGCCTCTTTAATCTGTCCTCATATGGGACCCGTTCCAAACCCCTAATAATTTTAGTTGCCTTTTTCTGAACCTTTTCTAATGCCAGTATATCTTTTTTGAGATGAGGGGACCACATCTGTACGCAGTATTCAAGGTGTGGGCGTACCATGGATTTATATAAGGGCAATAAGATATTCTCCGTCTTATTCTCTATCCCTTCTTTATGATTCCTAACATCCCGTTTGCTTTTTTGACTGCCACTGCACGCTGCGTGGACGTCTTCAGAGAACTATCCACAATGACTCCAAGAACTTTCTCCTGATTAGTTGTAGCTAAATTAGCCCCCATCATATTGTATGTATAATTGGGGTGGTTTTTTCCAAAGTGCATTACTCTACATTTATCCACATTAAATTTCATTTGCCATTTTGTTGCCCAATCACCTAGTTTTGTGAGATCTTTTTGAAGTTCTTCACGGTCTGTTTTGGTCTTAACTATCTTGAGCAGTTTAGTATCATCTGCAAACTTTGCCACCTCTTTGTTTACCCCAGATCATTTATGAATAAGTTGAATAGGATTGGTCCTAGGATTGACCCTTGGGGAACACCACTAGTTGCCCCTCTCAATTCTGAAAATTTACCATTTATTCCTACCCTTTGTTCCCTGTCTTTTAACCAGTTCTCAATCCATGAAAGGAACTTCCCTCTTATCCCATGACTACTTAGTTTACGTAAGAACCTTTGAGGGACCTTGTCAAAGGCTTTCTGGAAATCTAAGTACACTATGTCCACTGGATCCCCCTTGTCCACATGTTTGTTAACCCCTTCAAAGAACTCTGGTAGATTAGTAAGACCTGATTTGCCTTTACAGAAACCATGTTGACTTTTGCCCAACAATTTGTGTTCTTCTGTGTGTCTGACAATTTTATTCTTTACTATTGTTTTAACTAATTTGCTCAGTTTTTAGGATTCTTCTGATATATCTCTTCTCCCTAACTTTCATAAGTAGTTGAGTAACCCACCTTCTTAGCAAGGTAGATTTGGGTATGGTTCTCTTGGGATCCATTTCCTTTTGGCCCTTCAATGGCCATGGGCATAAGCAAGTTGTATTTTCAGTTTGTCCTTTCTCAGGGAATGAGGGAATAAGCTATTACTGTCAGTTCACCACTTGGCCAATGCTTTCATTTTTTTAGTCAAAACCTTGTTTGTTTGTTGTGGGGTGTGTGTGTGTGTGTTTTGTTTTGGGTTTTTTTGATTGCAGAGCTAGATAGCATTTTTGTATGTCTAGGTGTTTCGTTGGCCCTGATACTACAATAGCTAAACCCACTGCAGAGAGTACCATGTTTTGATTTCAGCATAGGTGCAGTCCTCCACTGTGTGATTCTTAGAGCCCTGCGAATCTGCGGGTATCTGCTTTATATCCGTGGATCGTTTCTGTGGATAACGCCGATGGGGATACAAATTTTGTATTTGTGCATGGCTCCGACAGTAAGAGCCAGGCAGGCAGCTGTGGGGAACCATGGCGCGGACCCTCCACCTGCCCTGGGCTGGGAGCTGGGGGGGGCAGGGACATGAGCTGAGGGCTGATCAGGCCCCCCGCCTAGGGCAGGTGGCATGACCCAGGCTCCCCACAGCTGCCAGCACAGCTTTTCCTGACCCGGCTCTGGCCAGGATGGGCAGCTCTCGGAGTCGCAGCCCAGCCATTGTAAGAGCTGGGTGGGCAGCTGTGGGGAGCCATGGCGGATGCTCCAGCTGCCCTCGGCAGGGAGCCCAAGCAGCTCCACAGGTCACCTCCCCCTCCCCCCAAGCCAGGCCAGCGTGGAGCCCAGCTGGGGAGCCACAGCGAACCTTCCACTTGCCTGAGGTGTGTGGGGGGAGGGCAGAGCCTGAGAGCAGGCCATGGCTGTGTCCCTGCCCGGCCAAGGGCAGGTGGAGGATCCGTAACTCTGCGCGGCCTCCCCACAGCTGCCTGCATGGCTGTCCCCAACCCAGCTCCGGCCAGGGACAGGGGTTACCTCTTAGAGCCGCAGCCTGGCGACGGTGTAGAGCCCTGCAAATCCACAGATGTGGATACATGTTTTTGTATCCATACAGGCCTCTAGTGAGTCTTTCACTGCAGCTGAAAAACTTGCAATTCTTGCCATTCCATAGCCAGTTGTAACTCCCTGCCTTTAGTGCTGGTTTTAATGTTGCCTGCATCAGCTGTAGGTTCAAAAATGTGTTCCTTAATTTGTTCTGTTTAGGTGATTAAATGTCTTTATAGGTTTTCTTTTGTTTTTTATCTGCTAACTAGAGGAGTAACAACATTGCTATTTTTAAAAGATGCTGAACATGCAATATTGCTTGTTTGTTGTTTTTTAACTTGACAGTGTGATGCCATTAGTCTCCTGGAAAAAGAACATGACTACAGAGATGAACACTTTGACTTCATTCAGTCACATATCCGACGGTTTTGTTTACAATGTATCCTTTAAAGTTTGAAATGCGTAATAATGGCATATCTGTAATCCTTATAAGATCCAAATTGTGACAAACTTATGTGGCTTGAACACAATTATTCTAGGACCTAGCCTGAGTCCACCACTGAGTGACTGGTTTAACTGAACCGAGGTCCCTAGGGAAGATTCTGTTATGCTGGGCCATGTCAGGTTTAACCTTCTTTATACTGTCAAGTGTTGTGGATTTTTTTTTTTTTTTTTTTTAAACAGGGCTATCAGGAAGAGAAGTCCAGCATACCTTCTTGTCCATGGCTTCCTAGATTTCCTTTCACTAACCCTTTCATAATCAAATGCTGAATAGTTGCCCTAAAACTGAGTTTAAGATGATCCCTGAAATAGCCTACCAACAGCAAGATAATTCTCACTTCAGTTTACATTTGAATATACTTCAAGTACACTTGATTATAAGGCATGTAATCATTTTGGCCTGACTATTGGATCAGTCTTTTGTAATACTGAATAGTTCTCCAAGACTTTTCAAATATTAAAGATGTAGGAAAAATGCATAACTCTACGTGGAAGGATAAGCTGGCTTTGCTTACCTTAAAGGCATGTGGATACAGAGCTCATGCTCAAGCTGACTGTCAGCATTTTTCTTAAGTTCCCAACATTGTTCTAACACAAATGGGAACATTACAGTAGAATCTGAGTTACGAACTGACCAGTCAACCACATACCTCATTTGGAACCAGAAGTATGCTATCAGGCAGCAGCAGAGACCAAAAAAAAAGGGTAAATACAGTACCATGTTAAACATAAACTAAAAAAATAAAGGGAAAGTAGCATTTTTCTTCATAGTAAAGTTTCAAAGCTGTATGAGGTCAATGTGCAGTTGTAAACTTCTAAAAGTTTACAACCATAACGTTTTTTCAGAGTTACAAACATTTCAGAGTTATGAACAACCTCAGTTTCCGAGGTGTTCGTAACTCTGAGATTCAACTGTACTATACACAATTTTACCCCTTGTCATCTAACCTTGCAAAGAGTAGGTCTAGAGGACATTTAAAATTCCAGCAGCTTGTCCGCACTATTATACCAGCATTGGAGCTGCAGTGAAGGGCAATGTTAAGAAAGGTAGTGTCGACAAGATTGTAGAGAAGTTAGCATTTGTGGACAAATTATAGTTCAAGAACTTGAGACCCCAGTCAGGATTGGCACAGTGCCTGCCCCAAGCAGTTTATAATTTAAGACCCCATCCTCCAGTTGGGATCTATGCTAGCAGACCAAATTGTAGAATTAACACCCAGTACAATACAAATGGATATAACCAAAAAGGTGGGAGGGAGGATATTAAGTGATAGCTAGTTTATGTAACTATACTCCTATGTGTATAACTTGAGGTTTTTTAAATATAGGATATAAATCTATCAAATAGGTATTAGAAATCCCACTGGATATTTTCCTGGTCATTATGAAAAAGGAAAGTTTTATGAGTTGAACTACACATACTGAAATGTGCCCTTTACCTTTTTTGGAGATATTCAGCTTCTAATATCCAAGTTTCAATTGTTTTAAGTTTGCCAGACTCTCTAAATACTTCCAACATTATTTCATGATTCTGTAGAGCACTTAGAGAGGACAAAGCACTTTAAGTGTTAAACATTTTTCTTAATATTTGTTACATAATTTAAAGACTGATATACCACTATTTAGAGAAATTTCATAATTAAAAACTTTAAAGACTCTGAAAGAGCAACACCATCTTAGTGTCATATTGGTGTTGGCAGACACATCAGCTAACTGCACATGTGTGTTGACATTATACTCACCCCTTGTAGGGAAACGTATACCTTCATTTTATACGGTACAACTCTGCTCCTTTAAAAAGAATTTCTAGGAGGAATTAAGAGGACTTTGGCAATAACTGCTGGTTCGTTTAGTACTTTTGAGATAACCAACTTTGATAATTTACCATGAATGTTGTGGTAGCATTGTGGGCTTTTCTTTGGGGAGTTAGAAGAGCCTGTTGCTGCTATAAAAGCTACAACGTACAATTGACTTGCTGAGTAGAGGTATTTATTTTGCCTGGCTTTTTCAGTCTCTAAATGAGTTTATAAAATTAAGGTTAGTTTCAAATAGAAATTTTCTTTGAATAGTTCTAGCGGTTATAAAGTTTGCTTTTGGAAACAGTGAGCAGTGTTATAAAAAGATTAGTTAACTGTTAGCTTGAGCTAATAAAACTCCTGATTTTCTTTTAACAAATGTGTTCAGATGGTGCAGCGCTTATTTACACTTCAGTAAAGGAAAATAAAAATATTGATTTAGTGTATAGATATATTGTCCAGAAATTATATGGATTTCCTTTTAATGTATCTGCTGCTGTTGTGGAAAAAGATGCAGTATTTATGTAAGTTTATCTTAATTATTAAATATTCATTCATGTATACATTTGTATCTACACAGTATAGTGTATATAAGAGATAGTGGTTCTATAAAGCTATTTCGATTTTGTTCCAACATTAACATTCACTAAATTTGTGTGTTAAGTGTTACAAATTCACAGTAAGAACAGGTTTGGGTTTTTCTGGATTGTTAGTTAATGGGTTAAAACTGTTGGTGAGCAGACACTGTTTTGGAGGGAGGAAGTGTCAAGCCAATTTTTAAAGTGGAATGTTCCACCGGGAGAAAATCACTTCTCCAATGTATTACACTGAGCAAAATAAAAATACTTCAGATAGCTGATGCTGCTAATCACTGGCTGATGTAGAAGAAGGCAGTTATTAAAACTTTTGTTTTGGTTTTCAACAATGGTAATCTTTATCCACAGGTTGATATTGGGTATTAGGGAACAACCAAGTGAATATTTAAATTTGAAGATCAATGTCTGTATTTGTTTACCTTAAGCCCTGCAGGATGGGATAATGACAAGAAGATAGGAATACTACATGAAAACTTTCAGACACTAAAAGCAGATGACAGTTTTGAAGATATCATAACAAAACCACCTGTCAGAAAGGTAATTTGATTTCAGTATCTTTCAAAGGAAACCTGTTTTGTTAACATGTAGGAATATAACACACATTGCGTCTTGGTTGCCATATTTTAGAGCATTTCTCCCTTCCCTTGGTTGGCTACCCCATGCTTATTAACCACAAATGACACATGCTTATTAACCACTTATTGTTCGTTTTCTGGTTACCTTCCTTATGTGAGTTGCCCAGTTTGCTTTCTGCTTCCTCTTGAAAGTCACCAGTAACGAGCTTTCATTACTTACTGTTTGCGTTGTTATAGTTAGTTGCTGTGCAACATGGAGAGGAAGAAACAGATGGGTGTTGCTGCATATAGCACACTACTCCCCTCAGTATCTGGCTTATTTTGCTCAATCTGAGCAGGTGCTGGTTCCAACAGCAGCTTTGGAAGTGGCATAAACATCTAACTCAAACTGTTCATGATGGGTTGTATTCTTATGCCTCTACCTTCATGGAGGTGACTTGAACTGGATCTGTAGACAATCCTCTGGATGGTGGATGTGGTGAAAATGAAGGAACAGCCTTCCAGGTAGGATCTATGTCCTATGTTCAGACATAGGTAAGAAATCTGCATACACAAGGCTCAGTGTATCTTAATTCTAGCTCTCTAAAAAGAGAATGGAAGCCTGCTGTTTGCTCTTCTCAATCATCAGTGTTTCTCCTCCATTACTTAAAGGGTTTATTTATTTCATCCAACAAAGAAGTGTCTGTAGATCTTTTTCTACCCCTCTTCTCCCTATTGCCATTATTCTCTGTAGAACTTCCTTCAGAATAAAGGAAAACTGTTGATGAAAATTCAGAAATACAACCTTAAAGCCCACCTCTTAAAATGTCTAGGATTACCTGGTAAAATAGCTATTTAAAAACCCTTCTGTTCTCTTCACCAGTAGAAAAAGATACAGGGGGCAAAATCATTTAGCCATTGGGGTGTATGGAACCAAACTAAATCAGGCTGCAGTGCCCCAGGTGTCAGTTACTGACCTCATAATCTCAAACTATAAACTCAGTAGTGAGTCAGGGTGGCTGGTGTCTTCTCTTCTCCCCAAAAGTGTAATCTATAACAGCGGTCTTCTCCAAATGCTAACGTATCCCTGGCTCATTGATTTAAGATCCACATTATAGAAACACTGAAGATGTAAATAGAAAACTTCTTGATTTAGTTGCTTCTTAGTTAGCGAGACAAAGTGGGTGAGATAATATCTTTTATTGGACCAACTCCTTTTGGTGAGAGAGACAAGGTTTCGAGGTTATTCAGACCTCTTCAGGTCTAGGAAACTTACTCTGGAGGAATGTCTACATTGCAATTAAAAACCCTCGGCTGGCCCATGCTAGGTGTCTCTGGTTCTCAGGGCTTGGGCGGTTGGGCTATTTAATTTAGTGAAGACCCCTGGGCTCCAGGATCCTGCAAGATGGGAGGATCCCAGAGCTTGGGCAGCAACCTGAGCAGGAAAGTCTCCACTACAGCCCCACAGCCTGAGCCCCATAAGCCAGAGCCAGCTGGCCTGGGCCAGCTGTAAGTGTCTAGTTGCAGTGTAGACATACCAAGAGTGTCACAGCTAAATACAAGATGGAACAGATTGTTCTTCTTCGAGTGCTTGTTCATGTCAATTCCAATCAGGTGTGTGTGCGTGCGCACATGGCAGCCAGAAGATTTTTCCTAGCAATATTTATCAAATCTGTCTGAGCGCCCCATAGTGTGGTGCCATCATGTCACTCAATACTGACCCACCACCCCCTCAGTTCCTTCTTACCGCCCGTGACAGTTAGCTGGAACTTCCCCTTGCTCTTGTCGTGACAAGCGCATTTGGCAGTCTGTATATAGTTTTCATTAGTTCTGTAGTTAGTGTTAAGTAGTTAGTAGGTACTTTGCTTAGGTTTCCTTTGGAGGGGTTTCCTCTCCAGTGCTATCCAGGTGCTAGGGCATGCCGTGGTCTCCTTGCTTCAAAGTCTGTGAGGTCTGCGGCAAGTGTATGCCCCGAAGCAATCCTCAAACTTTGTGTTCGAAGGATCAAAAGGATCGCTGTAGGATCTGCAGGGGGTTTCGCCCCAGGACACTGAAGGTTAGAGATCAGTGCCTGAAGATCGTACTAATGGAAGTGGCACTCCAGCCCCAGTCCGACCCCGGATTGGCGGACCCGGCACCAAATACCTCCTCAGTATGCAGTGCCCCAGCACCGTTGGCACGGGGATCAGTGCTGAGTAAAGACAAGGACTCTTGGCACTGTCATGGCTCCACTTGTGGCTCACATGCCGCAGGCAGGCATTGGTCTCAATCATCAGTGCCGCAGAAGAGGGCCACTTCCCCCCAGGCTAGACCCAAGGAGCTGGCCATTGTGAGACCCGCGCTGGGCCACACTACATCAGCTTCGCTGCCAGAGACGGTCGCGTCGACTCCTGCCCCGTGGAAGGGCGGTTGAGTCCGGACACTTCTCACTGGCCGAGGCCAAGCCGACAACTTCACCTCCCGTTGACCCCGGAGATGTGTGAGGCAGCCCAGGACCAGCTCCAGCTCACAGCACCGTTCTCCCCACCTAGACGGGAGAGGTCGCCAGCACTGGTCGCTCCCCCCGGCACCATCAAGGGGAAAGCCTGCAATGATGGCCTGGCAGTCTCCATCCCCGCTGCACTGCTCCCCGGCGCCAGAACAGGGTCAGCAGCTTAGTCGGTCCCCGAGCCCTCGGTGCGGACCCTGGACGCCTCGAAATACCGCTCCTCCGTGGTCATCCTTTTCTGAGACCTCTGAGTCAGACTCATATCGATTTCGTAGGATCACAAGTAGATGGTTCAGGTCCTCACAAGACCAGCACCATGGCCCATACAGGGGCAGTCCCCAGCACAGTGGCCCTTTTGGACTCCCTGGGCTTTTCACCAAGGGTTGCATTCCAGGGCAGCATCGGTGGCTTTGGCCACTTTCATACCACCTCCAGTGCCGTTGGTATCAGCAGGATCGGGAGTAGCTCCATGGCTCCCTGACGCTGCCACCATCGCAACCCCTTCTTGTACCTATGTTACCAGGCTCAGACGCCAGCCTCTCCAATCGTGGCTAGCCTTGGTGTATTGGCCGGCTCGGGACAGTTTGGACAGGGTTGTAACTCTGCCTCGCCTTGTCCTCAACTCTTTCCAGTGGTGGCTCAACCCACAGGAAGTGTGTGCAGGGGTCCCCTTCACCGGTGCTCAGCCATCCCTCTAGCTAGTGATGGATGCTCCAGACTTGGGCTGGGGAGCACATCTGAAAGACTTCAGGACATAAGGCCTCTGGTCTCAGGCAGAACTCGCTCTCCGCATCAGTCGGAGTGCGTCTGGCATGCCAGACTTTCCGAGCCCACTTGACAGGGAGATGTGTATCAGTCATGACAGACAACACCATGGTGATGTTCTATATCCGCAAACAGGGGTGCATGCGCCTCACGCTATGGATTTTTGTGTAGCTCATTTGATACACCTGCAAGCATCGTACCTCCCAGGAGTACAGAACGAGTTCCACAGGTCTTTTCACGGCCACGAGTGGTCCTATGCCCGGACATTGCGAACTCAATCTTCCAACGCTGCGGCTTTCCCCAGATGGATCTGTTTGCCAGGCGATGCAACAGGAAGTGCCGACAGTTTTTTGCTCCTTCCTGAATCACAGAGTGGGCTGCCTCGCGAACACATGCGTTCTCCCATGGGGAGGCCAACTTGTTTACACGTTCCTGACCATCTGTCTCGTTCACAAGGTGCTCCTCAAGATATGGACGGAAGAGACTTCAGTGATATTGATAGCTCCAGCCTGGCCCCACCAACACTGGTACACATCTCTCCTAGAAATGTCCATGGAAGCCCCAGTTACCTTGCTGCTCCTCTTGGACTTAATAACTCAGGATCACCACCATCTGCAGCCCCTGAACCTCTAGTCGTTGCACCCCACAGCATGGAAGTGCCATGACTGAACCCCACAGAGCTCTCCTGCTTAGACCCGGTTAGACAAGTCCTCCTTGGCAGTAGGAAACCCTCCACCAGGGCTACCTACTTTGCCAAGTGGAAGAGATTCTCATTCTGGTTGGCACAGCATCACTCGTCCCAGATGCTTGTCGCTATACCATTCATACTGGACTACCTTCTCCATCTCAAGTTGCAGGGACTGTGTCATCAATAAGAGTTTACTTGTCCGCCACCTCTGCTTTCCATCCAGGATCAGAGGACTGATCAGTGTTTGCTAACCCTATGGTCAGCCGTTTCCTGAAAAGTCTTGACAGGCCATGTCTGCACGTCCAGCAGCCGACCCTGACCTGAGACCTCAATCTAGTCCTTTCCGAATTGATGGGTGGTCCTCCTTTGAACCACTGGCGACGTGTTCCCTGTTCTACCTGTCGTGGCGTTTCTGGTAGTGATAACCTCAGCCAGGAGGGTGTCTGAGCTCGAGGCCCTAACATCAGAGCTCCCTTACACAGTGTTCGATAAGGACAAGGTTCGGCTCAGGCCACATCCAGCTTTCCTCCTGAAGGTTGTCTCCCAGTTTCACATCAACCAGGACGTCTTCCTCCCAGTGTTCTATCATAAGTCATACTCAAGCGGCAGAGAGCAGAGGCTTCACTCATTGGATGTCCAGAGAGCGCTAGCCTTTTACATGGAAAGAACGAAACCGTTTAGGAAGTCCATTCAACTGTTTGTGGCTGTGGCAGACAGGATGAAGGGTCTTCTGTTCTCCTCCCAGTGAATTTCCTCGTGGATCATGCCATGCAACCGTGAATGCTCTAACCTGGTAGAGTTGCCTGCCCCTCTGCTCACAGTGCACTCCATTAGGGCGCAAGCTTCTTCAGCAGCGTTCTTGGTGCAAGTCCTGACCCAGGAAATATGCAGAGTGGCGACGTGGTCCTCCATACGTACTTTCACCGCACATTATGTGATTACCCAGCAGGCCAGAGATGATGCGGCCTTTGGTAGAGCAGTGCTCCAGTCAGTGGACAGCTCTGACACTGCCTCCTGAATTTAGGCTTGGGAGTCCCCTGATTGGAATTGACGTGAACAAGCACTTGAAGAAAAAAGTTGTTCTTCGAGATGTGTTGTTCATGTCCATTCCAATACCCACCCACCTACCCCTCTGTTGGAGTAGCCAGCAAGAAGGAACTGAGGGGGTGGGAACTTACTAGGGCCCTATATTGAGCACAATGATGGCACCACTCCAGAGGGTGCCCAGACCGACCTGACGGATACTGCTGGGGGGGAATCTTCAGGCTGCCGTGCGTGTGCGCACACACCTGATTAGACTGGATATGAACATCTTGAAGAACAAGAGTTACAAGAAGGTGAGTAACTGTTTGTTTTGGGGGGTTTTTTAGCATGAGTAATTATCAGATTTCAAGGGAGCATTCAAGGTAAAGTGGCCTTGTTAACACTCCTCCATTACATTTCCTTTGTAGATATTCACTGAAGTTTGATGCTTTGCTTTGCCAAACTATGGCAGTTAAACCATTAAAGTTGCTGCCATACTCAGAGAAACATAAATCTCTTATGCTTGTTTACTGGTGCAGTTGTAATGTATTTTCCAAGATATACAGGTACATCTTTAGTTTCCAAATGGGACCAAACATTATAGGTCAACATTTTCATTATAATATGCCCCCAAAACAGTTTACTAACTCAGATTTTTTTTCAAAAGCAGGCAAATTGAATGGACCTCATATAATGTAATAAAATGCAACATTAAAACATCTAATTTAGGTAGGCCTGTTGTGCCTTTTTGCCATTGTACCAGTGTTTATGAAACAGTGTTAAGAAATCACAACCTCAAATAATCTCAGATATTTATGTGGTATGCCTGCACCCACTATTTAAAAGGGGATGATGACAGTTGTGAAGTTTATTAAACTTTTCCCTCACTCCTTTTTAAATTTCTTTTTGTTCAGTTTTTATGAGCTGTAGCTATAAATGAAGCCAGAAGCCCAGCTACTACATTTAACAGCAAAGCTGAGGCAGCTTGACTTCTTTCAGACTTATCTTCTCATTTCTAGTAGGAAAATCCAGTTAGGAATGTTAAATCCGTTTCAGTTTCATATTTTATCAAATTAAAATTGGAAAGGTATCCAGTAGTCTCTGAAGCATCTTTGACTATGAGCTTCCATTCAGACTTCAGATGGGAGCATTGTATTTAAAAGTGTCTTCCTCTAGCACTACAGCTACAGCATTCTAAAGATGCGTATGCTTGCATCTAACTTCTGCTCTTTTGGAAAGTTAAATTGCATTGATTTATGAGTTAAATTCAGAATGTACTAACTCTCAGCAAACCTGAGTGTTTAAAATGCCTTTATAAATTTCTTATGAATTAAAAAAGTCTTAACTCTTCCCTATTTCCTATATTCTGTAGTAGAAACTCATGGTTGTAAACCCTATTTAACACCAAAAGTAGGCAAATAAAGCCAGGAATTAAACAAGAAGATAAATCTATATTGGATGTGCAACATATACAGCAAACTTTCTGTGCTTAGTACATTTTATAAATAATTCTGTCTCAGTTATTCAAGGAGATGCCATAAGCAAAGGACAAATAAGGGGAGAGGGGAACTGAAGACCTCTCACCTAATGAAACTGATATTTTAGGATTATTCTGCAACTTCCCACTGCATGAGCTACTTACAAATACTTAATGGGAAAAGTGACACTATAATCTGCACAATCCTGGAAAAGACAAGATATGTAGTAGTAGTATAATATACCAGGTGCTCAAGAAAATAATTCACCTGTTTCTACATGCATATAGACTTCAGGCCTGATTCTCAGTAAAATTTTACTTGCTTTAAGACACTTTTTGCCCTGCCAGAGGATTTGTTGTAAGGAAGGGTGATCTTGTGATTGAGGCTTAGAACTGGGACTCAGGATTTCTGGGTTCAGTTTCCAGCTCTACTATCAATTTCATGTGACCTTGAGAAGGTCACATCTGTTTCATTTTCCCTCTGTAAAACAGATATTTTCCTAGATCACAAGATGGTTGTGAGGATAAATTTGTTTATGAGGCTCTCGAAAGGTGAGGAAGGTAAAGTATGGTGGCATTTCA
The DNA here is from genome assembly GCF_965152235.1 of Eretmochelys imbricata. NCBI lineage: Eukaryota > Metazoa > Chordata > Testudines > Cheloniidae > Eretmochelys > Eretmochelys imbricata. The sequence continues at coordinate 194,352,272 of NC_135573.1, forward strand.
GTACCTACCTAGTCCCCAGACATACTGTGAGGTTCTTCAGTCTAAATCAAATTTTCAAGATCTTTGAACAGTCTGAGAAGATCATACCCTATAAACTGAACACTTTTGTACTAAGTACGTAACAATGCTGTCAAGGTTCCTTCCCCACTCTGAACTCTAGGGTACAAATGTGGGGACCTGCATGCAAACCTCCTAAGCTTACTTTTACCAGCTTACGTTAAAACTTCCCCAAGGTACAAATTATTTTACCTTTTGCCCTTGGACTTTATCACTGCCACCACCAAATGTCTAACCGGTATATTATTGGGAAAGAGTCCGTTTGGAAACGTCTTTCCCCCTAAAATCCTCCCAACCCTTACACCCCCTTTCCTGGGGAAGGTTTGATAAAAATCCTCACCAATTTCCATAGGTGAACACAGATCCAAACCCTTGGATCTTAAGAACAATGAAAAAGCAATCAGGTTCTTAAAAGAAGAATTTTAATTGAAGAAAAAGTAAAAGAAACACCTCTGTAAAATCAGGATGGTAAATACCTTACAGTATAATCAGATTCAAAACATAGAGAATCCCTCTAGGCTAAACCTTAAGTTACAAAAAGACACAAAAACAGAAATATACATTCCATTCAGCACAATTTATTTTATCAGCCATTTAAACAAAACAGAATCTAATGCATCTCTAGCTAGATTGCTTATTAGCCCTTTACAGGAGATCTGATCTGCATTCCTGCTCTGGTCCCGATAAAAACAACACAGACAGAGAGAACCTTTGTTTTTTCCCCCCTCCAGCTTTGAAAGTATCTTGTCTCCTCGTTGGTCATTTTGGTCAGGTGCCAGCAAGGTTATCTTTAGCTTCTTAACCCTTTACAGGTGAAAGGGTTTTTCCTCTGGCCAGAAGGGATTTTAAAGGTGTTTACCCTTCCCTTTATATTTATGACAAATGCCTTGCACAGAGCATGTCTAAACTATTAATTGTAATAAAAATGTTAACGAAATAAAACACTTTAACAATGTCTCTTGCTTTAAAAATAAATGCTGAGGTAAAGATGTTCAGCTAGCAGCATGTGAAGATAGTTACCTTATAGTCACTGGCTTCGTGTTAACAATTAGAAAATGTGTAAAGCACCAGCACAGCTTTAGGTTGAAGACGATGTTGTCTTGAGTCCATTTCCTGCATTTTTTGTGCCTCCTCATACTAATTTGTAAATAGAAAAAGACAACCTCTAGTTTTTAAATGACATCAGTCACAACCATATTGAAATGTTTTTTTTATATTGCAGTTTGTGCATGAAAAAGAAATAGTAGCAGAAGATGATCAAGTGTTTCTTATGAAGCAGCAGGTAGAGTTACTTTGCATTTGTATGGTAGATAATTAGTTTCATTTAAACGTGGTGTTCAATTACATTTATGTTTGAGCTTGTTACAGTAAATGCAAACAGTAATGTCTAAAATATTTTGTTTTTTTTCCAGTCTCTATTAGCGAAACAGCCACCTACTGCAGCTGGAAGGCCAGTGGTTAGTAACAAAGATTTTAAATACTGAAACTGAAAATTGTGCATTCTTCAGTTTTGATTAATACAATAGCATGTTTGGGTGAGAAGATCACGGACTTCAGTGCTAAGAGCACTTGTGATGTACAAGCTTTTTCTTAATGCTTTTCTACAGTTTTCTTATTGCTGTAAAAATACTTAAGCTCAGAATGAAATTGAGCTCCAAAGTGTGCACACTTGCAGATATACCTACATTTTAGATGGATTTCTGGAACTAGTATATAAAATGTTCAGCAATGTAACTCGTTACTTGTTTAAGTTCAAATTTGGAAAAAATTATAAGACCGCTCCTGTAACCTTTTTTTCCAAGTGACAAGCAACTACTCAGTAATATGACCTATTAAGTTGCTTTTGTGAGGCAATGAAAGTACTAAACATTTTCAACGCTGTTTGCTTTTAATAAAAATTCTTCTTTCCACCGTATTTGCCACAACTTGCCTTCATGCTAAGGAGAGCTGGGTGTAGCTTCTCCATGAACCAGTGAACGCAGTTTCCAAAACAACTGGAGCTGCTTTACTCTCTCATCAGGGTGGAGTGCCCACCTCTGCCTTGTCTCTAGTTGTTGGACTGCAGTTCTTAGTTGCAATACTGGTTGGGGGTTTTTTTTGTTGTTGTTGTTTTTTTTCCTCGTTAACTTTCAAGTGCTTTGCTAATGCATTATACGTACTCACTTCTGTAAAAATGTCAGGTTTGAGTAGCAGCCGTGTTAGTCTGTATTCACAAAAAGAAAAGGAGTACTTGTGGCACCTTAGAGACTAACCAATTTATTTGAGCATAAGCTTTCGTGAGCTACAGCTCACTTCACATCCGATGCATTCAGTGGAAAATACAGCGGGGAGATTTATATACATAGAGAACATGAAACAATGGGTGTTACCATACACACTGTAACAAGAATGGCAACACCCATTGTTTCATGTTCTCTATGTATATAAATCGCCCCGCTGTATTTTCCACTGAATGCATCGGATAAAGTGAGCTGTAGCTCACGAAAGCTTATGCTCAAATAAATTTGTTAGTCTGTAAGGTGCCACAAGTACTCCTTTTCTTTTTGTGAATACAGACTAACATGGCTGCTACTCTGAAACCTGACATTTTTGTATGTATATAAACATCTTCTGTATTTTCCACAGTATGATTCCGATGAAGTGAGCTGTAGCTCACGAAAGCTTATGCTCAGATAAATTTGTTAGTCTGTAAGGTGTCACAAGTACTCCTTTTCTTTTCTGTAAAAATGTGTATCTCACAGCATTGCATGATTTCTTATTTAAAACAGATTAATTTTTTGGCACAAATATTCCATTGAATTACATGATCAGTATGAAATGTACCTTTTAAAAAAAAAAGTGGAAAAAAAATAGCAAAATGTAATTGAATAGTTCTGCTTGTATAGATTATAGTTTATTTCTGGAAGTTGAGTACACAAAATACTTTGAATAATCAATCTTCTTTTGTGTAGGATGCCTCGCCAAGAGTTCCTGGAGGCTCCCCTAGGACACCAAACAGATCAGTAACATCCAACGTGGCCAGTGTCACACCCATCCCTACCGGCTCAAAAAAAATTGATCCTAATATGAAAGGTATATTTCTTGTGCAGGGAAAATGTAGTGGGAATAAATGAGCTATTCTTGACTGCTCACTTGAAATACACATATTAGGTCAGTATAAACAAATACAGAAGAGACAAAGTGGGTGAGGTAATATCTTTTGTTGGGCCAACTTATGTTGCTGGAAGGGACAAGCTTTTGAGCCTCAGAGAGCTCTTCTTTAGGTCTGGAGAAGGAAAGCAGAGTGTTCAAGGTAAATATAAGGTGAGACAGATTAAGCATAAAGGGGTCACCAAAGTTGTGGGAGACAGCTTAAAATGATGTGGGCAATTAACACCTCTGAAGTTGTAGGACTGGAGGGTTAGTAGGCAGCAGGATGTGTTGCAATTGTTGTAGTGGGCCATAAAACCCTTGGTTTTTGTGTCCAGCAGAGTTATGAATTTAAGTTCCCAGGCCCATCTTTTGAAGGTGTTGTACAGGTTTCCTTTGAGGACAAGAAATGAGAACTCAGATATGGGTGATCCTTTCGTGAAAAGTGTTTGCTCGTGGGTAGTAAAGTGTTTTTTGTCTTATCACTTTTCTGTGTGAAGTCATTCGAGAGCGTAGCGGTTGTCTGGTTTCACCCATGTAGTTGTGGTGTACCTTTATCAAGGGCCTCAAATATTCCAGTATGTTAATAGACAGGTGTAGGAGCCATGAATCCGGAAAGGTATGGTGTTGAAGGGAATATTGATCATTGTAGCAGTGGAGATGCAGGTTTTGCATCTGTTGTTTTGGCAGTCTCTGATGCTCCTTTGAGTTGGCGTGTCCTTGTCTTGCTTCTGATGAGCTTAGCAAGGTTGGGGAGTTATCTGAATGCCAGAAGTGGGTTCGGAAAAGATTTATTTCAGAATGTGGTCCCCATGAAGTATAACTTTTAATTGCTGTATGATATCCCAAGGAGTGTGTGTTCTGTCGTGGGATAAGTGACAACCAGAGGTATGCAGTCAGTGGGTTTGTTTTTCCTGCATTGAAGCAGGTTCTCCTGGGGTATTTGTATGGCCTGTTCCATGATGCAATCTACTTTTCTCTAGTGGCGCATCCTCATTTGGTGAAGCTAAGTGTGTTAAAATTTTGAATCCTAGAGGTTCTCTTCGGTGCATATTCTTTGGTATCTAAGTGCCTGGCTGTAGATACCAGATTTCTGGGTGTATCAAAGCTGATTGCTGGATTTGCAGGGGTGATCTGAATGTATATTGTATATAGTTGTCTGTAGGAATCCATTGTTGATTGTGGTGTCCAGGAAGTTGATGCTGGTGTGGGGATGTACTAGAGAGAGTTTGATGGATGGGTGGTGTTTGCTGAAGTAGTGGTGGAAATCTTTGAGGGAGTTTTTAGGGCATCTGTCCAGAAGATGAAAATATCACTTATGTATATTGTTGGTTTTGTGATGCATTTTTACAGAAATTTTCCTCGAGGTGGTCCATGAGGAGGTTGGCATACTGGGGAGGCATTTTAGTACCCATGGCTGTTCACATGGTTTGGACAAAGTGTTGTTGAATATAAAGTTATGATGGGTGAGGATAAAAATGAGATTGTCAATGTGTTTGGGATGGATATCTGGACTTTGTCCATTGCTTGCAGCCTGTCTCAAATATCTGTAAGACAATCTATCTCACCTCATGTTTAGCTTGAATGCTTGGGTTTCCTTCTCCAGACCTGAAGAAGAGCTCGGTGAAGCTTGAAACCTTGTACCTTCCACCAACAGAAGTTGATTCAATAAAAGATATTACCTCACCCACCTTTGTCTTTCTCATATCCTGGGATAAACCCAGTACTACAACACTGCAAACAACTGTGTAGTCAGCATTTGTTTGGAAAATGTTGTTCTTCATATATAAAATACCTTTCTACTTTTTTGATGTAGCTGGAGCCACAAGCGAAGGCGTCCTAGCTAACTTCTTCAATAGTTTGCTGAGTAAAAAAACTGGTTCCCCAGGCGGTCCTGGTGTTGGCGGTGGCAGCCCCGGAGGAGGGGGCAGTGGAGGTGGTGGCAGCAATTTACCACCATCAGCAAAAAAGTCAGGTATGATTAATCCTAAAGCATCATGGGAATTTTCATTTGTGCAAGGAATATCTTTAATCTAGCATGCAATATTTGTTAAAATGCAGTTAGAAATGTGGCAAGATAAGTAATACAACTTCAATATATACAGTGTTATCCATGGCTCAACGACATGGTAAAATCTGAGAGGCTGACAATGGTAAACCAAGATGAAATCATAGTAGATTTTAATGTGGGAGGGTGTCATGGCTGTATTGTGAGCCTCTGAGCTTTTTTGGGGGAAAAATCATATTGTATTATATCTAATTGAAATTTATGAATAATATCCTGTTCCCTATCTGCTAGCCCTTAGTACTGTGAGGCTCTGAGGTTTTTAATCTTCTATCTGCTGCTTTCCAATGTTTGTGTGCTAGAATCAGAGCTTTTGTGGGGAGAACAAACACAGACCAAGAGACTCTCTTGCATTCCTGCAGGGGAATAATGAGGATAAGTAATATGAATGCCCGTCTATTGAGTCCCCTCTTTTGTTCCTCATCACCTGGATTTCTCCCTTCTATTAGGGAAGGTGAAGAGAGCAAAAAGGCCCTTCTGGGTAATTGCTGCATGAGCCTGTGGTGTTAGAAAATAAAGGAAGCATGCTAGCTACATTCATCCCCACTTAGCATGCCTGTAACACACCTAGCATGCACACACAAGTGCTCCTAGCGGTGTTAAACAGGCTCTTACTACTGCACTTTCATTCTTTTCATCCACCTGTTGTCCTTTATGATTCTAAGCTTTTTGGAGCATGGGCTTTTTTTATGTTTGTACAGCACTAAATGGCGGTCCGCCTGCTTGGAACTTCTAGATACCACTGTAATAGTCCTACTCTTCCTGGGCTGATTGCAGAGTGTGTAGGGGAAAGATTCAGAATGAGCACAGCTATTTCATCAGTAGCTTCTGCATAGATTGGGAATCCTAGTTGTTTAAATCCCTCAGTGATCTCTGAATATTGGCTGTCTTGATCACACAACCCTCGCTACGAAGTATTGTAGTGCATATCTACAGGACATCTTGGTCCTTCTGACTCCAATCTGGGGCCATATTGATCAGGAATTATCTGGAGTAGCCAGCTACCCTAGGGATGCTTTCTCTTCCATGGAGTGATACTTTTGTCCTCATTAAGGGGAGCACATCATAGTTACAGAATTTTTTCCTCAGTCTTAAGCTACAGAGCGACAGAGACATGCTGATCCTATCTCTAACTATCACGCTTGTCTGGTAATAGTACAGCCCCCAAAGTGTTGCTCCTACTGGTATACATCTTAAAGAACTACACAGACACAGAATCTTCAGGGGTGGGAGGTACATGATGGTTGCAGCATAATTTGTCAGCTGTTGGTCTTATACTCTGGCCTTCAGATATGCCAGAACACCCTCCATCTAATCACTGCAGCTGCCTCACGACTACTTTTGAAAAGCTGAAGCAGAAACCTTTATTGCTGAATATAGAATGAGAGCCTAGCTAAACCTATCAATTTGCGGGGAGGGACAGCTCAGTGGTTTGAGCATTGGCCTGCTAAACCCAGGGTTGTGAGTTCAATCCTTGAGGGGGCCATTTAGGGATCTGGGGCAAAAATTGGGGATTGGTCCTGCTTTGAGCAGGGAGTTGGACTAGATGATCTCCTGAGGTCCCTTCCAACCCTGATATTCTATGATTCTATGATATGGACTGCAAACTCCATTACCCAGCACTAGATACAAGGAGGATTGTCACACTGACCTTAATTCTACTGTATGCATATGCATTTGTGCCATCTTATCCATATGTATTACAGTACAACTTTGTGATACCCACTTCGGGAGCGTGGATGGGAATTCAGAGAGTCTTCAACCCAGTCAAGGAGAACTGGTGGATAGGGGCACAAAGGATCTCCAGCCCCTATTTGAAGAGGGGGGCAGTATCCATGTGGGGGGTTTATTCCGATTCATATGCAAAGACTGGTCATAGGCTTCCTCTGGGCAGGAAATTTCACAGATCTTCAGTAGCTGAAAAGGTCTGGTCTGCTTTTTAAGCTCAGTCGGCTAAGACCTATTAAGGATCTGTGGTCCTTTTTAAATGAGAATTTTCATGTAAACCTAGATAAAATAATCCTATTTCCCCCATGCCTGTGTGGAAGGAGGTAAGGCGATTGGGAATGTGAAGAGGGTTTATTTTTTCCGTTGGTAAATTGTACAGTTAGTTACTTGAGAGCACTTTCGTTCATTATGAAATATACTCGAGATCAAATCAGTATCAGTCAAGTTCATTATTTTCTAATGCTAAAGTTGATTTCAGCTTTGCAAAGTGTTAAAGGGTACTTAGAATAAGTGAACAGGTTTATAGAAAGACATAGGCCAATTCTGGCCATGTAACTGTTTGAAATATAAATCCGTGTATTATTGTGTGCTTAACATATTAACATGTGGTTTGAATAATACATACTTATAATGTGAGCCCAACATTTATTGGTCAACACTTCCTAGAAATTTGAGGAGATGAGATGTGTATCATTTATGTTAGGATTTCATAGGATTTGCTTTCCACATACAGTGTAAGACTTTAAGAGAACTATTGTAAAAATGGCTTGTTAGCCAAACAGTAGGGTAACCCAGATGTCTAAAATTGCTACAGACTAAATATGTTCTCGTTTTACTATATCTTTACTCTAGTGTATCTGCAGTTTGTAAATGTGATAGCATGAAACAACTTATTTAGTATTGTATTAAAGCAGGAAAACGTAACTCTTTTTTTGATGGATGTTTTTAAGATATAACCTAGTTGTGGGAAAACAAGTCCTTTCATTTTTAAGCATGACCAAGTGTTGTGTGCTTTTTTTTGTACAGGCCAGAAGCCAGTCTTGACCGATGTTCAGGCAGAATTGGATAGAATTTCACGAAAACCTGAAATGGTCTCTCCCACAACACCTACTTCCCCCACAGAAGGTGAAGCATCTTGAAGACACCAAATAAAGCAATTTATTCAGTTTTCTGGGATAATTTAAACTTGCCTCTGCCTCTTCCTTCAGTGACTGGAACTAGACAGCTGAAACACTTTTTCAGAGAAGGACAAACAATTGATGTCTTGATTTCATGTGTTGCCCAGCTTTACAAAAGGGAGCTAATACAGATGGAAAACTATACCACACCATATAGGACTGCTGTTCACGGTGGAATTTAAAGAATTAACTAATTCCTGGATTTTGTTGAAAAGTTGGTGTAATTGTGTAAAATGGCACATATGTCCACTTAATCATATAATGTTAAAGGCTGCTTAAAGAGTTGGAAAATGACATGTAGCATGGGCACTTAATGTATATTGATCTCCCAATTTATTATAGTTGAATTTAATACAGGTTAACCTTTGAGGGATAGAACTACTAGTTTTGCTGGAAGAGAGGATAATCAGTTGTTACAACTTTGTGCGCCAACAATAAACTAACCTGCATAAAATTCAACACTTCATGTGGAGTATGACAGCAAACCTATCTGATCTCATTTGAGATTTACACTGCATCAAAAACTTGCGCTAAACTTTCATTCCAGCATAAGACTTTAAAATATTAGCCAATTTGATAACTTCAGACACTGAATAAACTATTTGTGTAAAGAAAAAAGGGGAGGTAACTAATAAAAAATGTACAGATTACCAGTATCCAGATTTTTTTCTGTGTATATATGGCTCAGCTTTAACATCCCCTCTTCTTGTTTCCCAAATTAGTTATGGTTTTAAATCAGACATTAAAACTGTGATCAGTTAATAAAGTATTATCTGCATTCAGATATAAATAAATTCATTGCATTTTCTTGTATTAAAATGTATATTAGCTAATCAAAATGTTTAGTGTTTCACTCTTGAAGACTAGGTACTTAAACGTCCCTCCCTCTTATCTTTCACCCTTCTGTGAATAATAGTATGGCCCAGCTTTAAGCTTCCCTAAAACGTGATATAGTTCTGGAAGAAACAAATATGAATCTGCTACTCATACAATACAGCATTGTACTAATCTTCCTACATGCAAAACTTCGATCATCAGATTTCAGGGATTTAGTCTTTAGTTTAAAAGCCCACCAGATATACTAAGCATCCCACTGATGATTTTTCAATGCACTCTGTGGAATCATGTGAAAAGTTAGCATTTTATTGGTTATTTCAGCTTTCAATACACAGTATTTGAGAAACACTTGAGATCATAAACATAATGTGAGAAGTCTCCCACGAAGCTCATGGTATACTGAGATTAGAACAACTTTCAAAGATTATCCTGAGTATTTTTATTAAGAATTCTTAAATAGGTGTACAATTTTTTTACTAAAACAGTGGGTATAATGTACACAATTTCCCTAATTTACTAATTGGAAATCTGCTAAAAAGTGTTAGGAGAAAACATTAATATCCATAATTTTTATTCTGGGTATGGTATTATACTTGATATTGCTGTTTAAGTTCCTACTTTTGATACAGATTTTTTTTCTGATTTCCCCAAAAATTCATTTTCTTGAGACTAACATACTAAAATGTTTTGCTTTGTTAGCTTTGATTTTATTGCTTGCTCTTCAGGGAACTTTTTAAAATATTGGCTGCTTATCAATGCTAAAAATCTGAGACCAGCTGTCTTCTCTGAACAAATCTATTGAATTATTTTAAACATGGGATCTCATTTGAATAATCTGATCAGGAATAAATCTAAAGTACAATAATGGTAAAATTTTGCCCATGCAACGCATAATAATGGTCCAACTCTCCTGCCCAACTATGTGAACTGCTGAGGAATAACTGTATAGAATATATACATCAAGAAGGAAATGGTTTCTAATCACAGATGCATTGCATGCATCACTGTTCCTTGAACAATTCTCTACTGTGCTTACACATGTACAGTAATTTTTTTAACATAGTCTTTAAAATGTGCATGACAGCTCTTATACTTCTGATAAGATCACCAGTGTTTCCTATCTAAATTCTAGTGGTACACCATACTCTCATTAAAAGGCAGAAACTTAAGATTTTAGCATGTTTAAATTGCAGAACTATTTTTGTACTGTTTTAGTTTTTGCAAGGAAGAGACTTTTGGTTTCTAAACTTTTCAGTTCTGTTCATTTGAGCATATCTGATATCAAAGTAAAGGCCCTTTTGTGAAGTTGGACAAATGTCTCAAAAGAGTTCAATAAACATCCATTACACAGTTTATTTTTTGGGCTTTATTTTAGAAAAAGAAATTATAATGGAATCTCAGTACTAAAGTGCATGAAAACCTAAAACCACATTTCTGCATATTTGAAGCTTTTGAATAATACGCATTGAAGGATTCCTTAGCCTCTTTTTATCAAGGACAAATCCGCTACAAAAGAAAAGGCAGTAGAAGGATGCTGTGTGCTGTGCCTCATCTTTTAGAGAAAATAAATACCATGTTCTGTGGAAAAATGCATCAAAATCTATTGCAAATAAGTAGTTTAAACACTTGGTTTTTCAAAGTGGCTGTTGCCAAATCCCTTTAAACTGTATCTGTTGTACAGTACCCATCTGTTTAAACATACAATAAAATCATGACAAAACTCCTGTAACTAAAAACAAAATAAAGCAGCTATAACAAAAAAGAGACTGGAGGCTATTGTCCCCTAACTGGGATTAAACACTCTCAATTGCCACTCAAAGTAATCTATTTTTTCATTCTATTAATGGGAGTAGAATGTCTCCTTGAGTCTAATTTCCTTTTGCTATTTCAGCTGTCAAAAAGATCTTAGCCAAACCACTTTTTTCTGGAATAGTTTTAATAGTACATTTGTGGTGACAGGTTTATAAATTCATATCAGTTAAACATATTGGTACACAAACAACGAACCCATCGACCTCTGTAAGGCAGGGATCAAAACAGTTTGGGGGAGGAGAATGGAGAAAACTATGGGGGAGGGAACTATTGTATAATTTATTAGAAATCATAAAAATATAGTAACTGCAATAAGTTGTAAACCTGTAATAAAAGAAAATGATTTCCAATTTGTCTATAATAAATGGGGAAACTGATCTAATACAGAAGAAAGTCAACTAAACATGTGAGTGAATGAATAAAGCCATTAATTATTAATATAATGCTACAACACATTCCCAACCCTGAAAAGTCTCCAGTCCACCAGACAAGAATATGTACTAGGTAAGGAAAGATGTGGAGAGGGTATAGGTTGAGGACTAGACCCCCTGAAGGATTCATAGGAAAAAGTGGATCTTTAGTGGAAGGGAGAAAATTAGAAAGTTTTAAATAGTACTTTTAAAAAATGTACTTTTTCATTGCTCTAAGCACAGTACAGGCATTTACAAATTTATGCCATGAACTCTATCAGTCAAATTCCTCCCTAGGAATATTACTGCAGCAACAGGCAAATGGATTAACTAGTCAATCAGCCTTTTTCAAGTCTCTTGCAGGATTCATCGGCACAATGTTTTTCTGAAAGTTTCACAAGCTGCTTGTAAATTCTGGGATATAGCTAAAGGGTCACTTTATTTCCAAGCAACACTTACCCAAACAGATATCCTATATCTTCCCAAAGAGGGCTTGGGACCTAGGTATGGTTCAGAGACAGCCCCTAGTTTTGCTTGTGGATGACCTCTGAGCCACAGGCAAGTATCTGTATTAATTCTTACTCCACTGTTCTTTGAGTACATGTCCCTGTGAGTGCTCTTCCAAAATATGTGCATGTACCAATGCGTGCTAAAGCAGAGACTGAAAAGTAATATCCGTGGACCTGTGCCTGCACAGAGCAATGCCTTATGCTCTGAATAAGGGGATAAAGGAAGGCACAAGCTTGCCACCGCTTATTCCTTCTCAACCACGGGATGGCTCGAGACCGCATCTTCTGCTGTTAGCTGTATTCAGTTTCCTCCTTTCCTGCCTCAGTACTGGTCTCTTACCTCCTCTCTGAAGTGAGACAAGACCCTGCAGCTCCTCAATACTGCAGCAGTCTCCATCCCACCAGTCAACATTTCCACTTCCAGGACCAACCCAAGCCTCAATCTTAGGTTATCAAAACCCTCTGCTGCCTCCTAGATTTCTGTCTTCAGAGGATCTTGTTTCTGATTAGCCTGAGTCTCCACTGTTACAGAGATCTATCAGAGCTCACTCACCAGTACCATCCAGACAGTTACAAGTTGAAACTTATACATAAGTCTTCAACCTTTGGTACTGACCATGATACCTGAGCACCCCTCTTCCTCCTGCCCCCATCTTAGCACAGGAGATGATTTATCAGACTTGAAGATCTTGGTACACAAATCCCTCCTGGTACTGTACCACGAAACTCCCATGAGTCCCTCTAATGAAGGGGACTTACCAAACATCGTAGGCCCAGATAGTATGACCTTTCCCCTAGTCTCCTCAGTGAGGTTACTGGGACGCTTGGGGCCATTCCAGTGATCAGTTCTACAGGATGCCAAGAAAGGACTACCGGCACCAAATGGTACTGTACCATTCATGGATACCAAGTGACCATCTTCCATTAGTGCACACTTCTTCAGTACCAGATGATACACAAGAGAAACAAGAACTTCAGCTCAAGGAGATCTTACATCCTTCAGCCAGGTCCTCTTCATCCCCAGATAAGGGGGTAATGCCACCAATGCCCTCCTGTGCTGATGATTTCAAGACCTTCGAGGACATCATGAAGCAGTTGGTAAGCTCTCTCCACTAGAAGAAATCCAAGAGTCACAACTCTCCTTGGTGGATATTTTGAATATTGATCCACAAGGGAAGATTGCTCTGTTAATGAGGCATTGCTAGCTCCCGCACATACACTGTGGCAAACACCAGCTACAGTTCTACTCACCTGTAAAAGGTCAGGCAAGAAGTACTACATCCCACCAAAAAGAATGTAAGACTTCTTTTCCCACCCCAGCCCTAATTCTTTAGTGGTGAAGGTAGCCAACAAAAGAAGCCATCAAGCTCTCTCTACACGTCCAATGAACAAGGAATCCAGGTGGCTGGACTTACTGGGCAGAACAAGCTACTTGTCAGCTGTTCTTCAATTTCGTATTGCTAACATTAAGGCCTTGATGGCAAAATACAACTTTACCACATACTCAAAATTTACACATTTTATTTACCACCTCCCACAAGTCCAAAGAAAGCAATTTTAGCCCATCTTGTATGGGCAGTTAATTTCAAAAAGCTCCCTCCAAGCTGCCCTAGATGCCATCAACACAGCCTCCAGGTACATTGCCGCAGCTGTGATCATGAGTGTGTCCTGGCTCAAGTTCTCTGGTCTTCCCAGAGAGGTGCTTGAAGGATCCAAGTGAGTATATGGAGTCCTCTCTACACACACTCAAGGATTCCAGGGCAACATTGTGGTCATTAGGGATTTACATGCCTGCAACGAAAAGACAGACAGTTTAGTAGAACCCAAACTGCTCAAAGTTCCAGGCCATTCCAGTACCATCATTACTTCTTCTCTAAACTCCATGAATTATGCAGGAGAGGAGCCAAACAGGAAAAAAGGGGATCAACCACCCATACTTCTACTCAATCGGCCCCTCCTTCTAAGGGCTTGTCTTCACTACGGCGCTAAATTGGTGCCACTGCCATCAAGGCCCTTGCATCTGTTTTTGGTTCCTCTCTGGAACATATGATTCGGTGATGGCCTTCACACTTATCTTTTAACACACACATTTCTCATTCATACACAAAACAGAATTGATTTGAACAGGAACATCAAGTTGCAATGCAAAAGAAAAACAATCATTGCATTCTTTTACTTATTTTAAATGCTAAACTTACAACAAAGTGGTGACCCTAAAAGGTCTGTTACTGCCTTGAAATCCGCCCCTACACGGATTCTGGCAGATGCATCTCTACCAATGGCACAGTAGACCATTCCTTTCTGCTATTCAAAAAGGGTGGTTGGCAGGATATGGTCAAATCATACATTAATGCATTTAATACATGCTCCTTATCTTATTATTCTTTATCCTTAGTTCTAAATTATACAAAATACAAACATAAAATCCTACTACTACACATCCAACTATAAGAGAAAAGATTGAAACAGAGATCTTTTCTATTTCACTGTCCAACATACCCAGAAGAGTGAGAGACAGACTTGTTCTAATTACCAGAAAAGATTTTCTATAAAAAAGCGAGGAAGAAAAAGCACTCATCGCCGGGGGAGGGGAAGGAAAAAAGAACAGTGTGTCATTCTCTATAGCAACCTACCACCAAATTTGAAATATACAAAGGAACAAATAAACGATCCAGCACACTGTGAATCCATCTCCTGAGCAGGTGCTTGATATAATAATTATATACCCAATTTACTGGTGGGCAGGGAATCATGTTTATTATAGCTTGCAGGGGGAGAATATGATTCTTTGTTTCTTTCTAGTGCCTGGTCAACAAATTAGCTTAACAAATCTGCCACAGCTGCTAGCTGCAGGAGTTAGGCACTCATCCTGCAGCTACTTCAGTTCAGAAGTAACTATATAAATGAGTTAGAAGACAGTTTATTGGACTGGGACTCAGGAGACTTGGATTCTAGTCCTGGCTCTGCTGGACTGCTAGGTGACCTTGGGTGAGTCACTTTACCTCTCTCTGTCTGTTTCCCTATTTGTAAAATGGGGGTAATGATACCTATCTCTTTTGTAACGTGCTTTGAGATCTACTGATCAAAAGCACCATGTAAGAGATGAGCACTATTGTTTAATGTTTGCCAGTCCCATTGACTTCTAGGTAGAACTATGTTTGCATGTAAACATAAGTGCATAAGCGTTTACTGGAGCAGGCCCTTTGTTCACAGGGTAGCAGCATGTGCTTTAAAATTCCACAGTTAGCCCAAGTGGGGTGGTTTATCCTAATATGCCCTCATATAACCAATATGGGGACAGTCTCCAGCTTGCTTTCTCCCTCTAGATGTGTTTCCTCTTTTGTCCTCCCCTCCACTTTTATGGCTTTAGTGTGTTTTGCTCCTTGGAGCAAGGGTCATTCCTTCTTTTCTGTTTGGGTAACACCTAATACTTATTTGTATTGTAGTGCCTAGGAGTCCCAGTCATGGATCAGGACCCCACTTGGCTACATGCTGTACAAACACAGAACAAAAAGATGGTCCCTGCCCCAAATAACTTACAATCTAAGTATAAGGCAAGAGACAACAGCTGGATATAGACAGAGAAGTACAAGGAAACATTAAGACAACATTGATCCCTCCAATGGGCAGTGGTCGCAGCGCACCAGCAGCCTAACCATTGTCCAGTTTTTTGTAGGCATCGCAGCAAAGGAGAGGTTTTTAGGTGAAATTTGAAGGAGAACAATGAAGGGGCTTGGCAAATGTTTGCAGGGTGTGCCTCCCAAACGTGAGAGGCAGCATCGGAGAAAGTATGAAGGTGCTTGTCTGAAAATTTAGTAAGTGGACAAGCTGCTATGATGGGCCAAGTGAAGGTGGGAGTTGACTTTTGTTTACTGAATAAGAGGTGGGCTTTGAAAGTGAAAACGTAGCTTACATATTTGATACGACCGATGAGGGAGCCAGTGGAGGGGTGCAAAGAGGGGAAACATGGTCAAAATGAGTGGCTAAGAAAATGATTTTTGCAGCAGCATGCAAATCAATGTGAATGGGATAAGACTGCATTTGTCAAAGCCAGAGAAAAACATAGAGGACTGAGATGATGAGAACCTGGATGAGAGTTTCTCGTGTGGGTGGATAGGAAAGGCTATATTCCAGAGATGTTCTAGAGAAAGAAGCTGCAGAACTTTGCTATAGCCGAGTTGTAAAAACCTAGAACGAGGTCTGAGGCCAAGATGATACCCAGGCTATTGACTTAAGTGACAGCCAAGATACTAGTGTTGCTCAGAGTGATCAAGGGAAGGAGATAGCAGGGAGAGCTTGGGTTGGGGGGTGGCTGTTTTAGCTTTTAGAGCTTGAGCTGAGGGGTAGATGTCAGGAGGAAGGCATCAAACAGCCTGGTTGAGATTTGTTTGGACCGGAGCCAGGTTGGAGTAGAGATCTCATTCACCCACCTAGAGATGGTAGTTGAATTTGTGGATGAGATTACCCAGGTAAGGTAAGGGTGGGGAGGATCAGGAGGACCAAGGACAGAGCCCTGTAGCTCCTCCCTGCAAGTGGAGGGGGACAATGGGGGTCCCCCTCAAGGAATGAGTAGAGCGGTAGGAGAGTGAGGAGAAGAGGGAGTCGTCACAGGGGGACATGGGGCCGGACTCTGCCCAGGGAAGGTACTGGAATTACCCTGGGTATTCCCGGGGGGGTTGGGGAAGCTCCTCCAGCTTGGCGTGGGCCTAGTGACGAGCCGAGGGCAGCCCCGGACTGCAGCCGCGCTCCTGTACAAGCCGCAAGGAAAGTTACCGATGACTCACTATCTAAAACGCGTTTCAGAGTAGCAGCCGTGTTAGTCTGTATTCACAAAAAGAAAAGGAGGACTTGTGGCACCTTAGAGACTAACCAGTTTATCTGAGCGTAAGCTTTCCTGAGCTACAGCTTACGCTCAAATAAACTGGTTAGTCTCTAAGGAGCCACAAGTCCTCCTTTTCTTTTTATCTAAAACGCATGTCACTGGGGAGAGGGCCCCTCAGCACAGGTCACGGCGCGCAGGCGCCGCAGGCACCCCGGGGCGGGCACTGGGGACGTGACGGGGACTTCAGCGCTGGGCGGGGTTTCCCCGACGCGCAGGGCGGGGAGTCCAGGAGGCGGCGCGGCGCGGCGCGGCCGGGGCGCTGCCGGATTCGCGCTTTTCCCCCGGCGGCGGAGGGACGTTCCTGCGCCCTGGTGGCCCGCGGGCGCCGCAGCCCGGCCTTTGGGTTTCGTTTGGCCGCAGCTCGGGCTGCCGGAGCCCGCCCCGCCTGCTATGGACAACGGCGCCGTGTACAACCAGACCACCGAGCTGCAGCGCGAGCCGCAGAGCAAGCCCTGCGCCTGCACCCTCCACCGGCTCACCCCGCTGCGCCTGCTGCTCAAAGCGGCGCAAGTGGTGAGTGAGCCCCGGCCTCGCGGGCCTACCCGGGGCGGGGGGACGCGCGGCGCGGTATGCGCTGGGGCTCCGGGCGGCGAGAAACTCGGTGTGTCGCGGCCCTGCCGGGCTGGTCCCGGGCGGCTCGAGCCTCTCGCTGGTTCTTCTGGCCCGGAGCTGCGCGCCCGCGCCTGCCCGCCCCGCTGCAAGCGCGCCCAGCCCGTGGGGGTGCGAGGTGTGGCCCCGCTCTGGTCCCGGACGTGGCCCTGTTTATCGCTCGCGCCAGGCAGGGCTGGGGTGCGGCGGAGCGCAGCGCAACAGGGTTGCCTGTTGCTCTGGTGAAACCAGACAGCAGCTCCGGGTGCTCTGGGGAAATGTTGGGGGCCTGTAGAAACGCTTGGCGCTGCCCTAGCGCAGGGGGCTGGACTGGTCCTTCTTAGCCCTGCATTTCTGTGGGTCCTCTGCCCCCTTGCTGTTGTCCCTGCATTTACCTGGGACCCTGCCCTCTGCTCTGGCACGGCTGGCTTTGGAGTAGAGGGTGGTGTGCTGTGTGCAATAGGGTTGACGCCTTTCTTGACCATACAGTGCAGGGTCACAAAGCAAAAAAAGGGTTAACAGACATTAATTACCTCAGCCATCTTGGTTCATTAATCTCTTTTATTAGGCCAGCTTCTGCTGGTGAGAGGGCAGCTTTCAAGCTTACACTGAGCTCTTCTTCAGCTCTCTGAAGTGAAAAGAGGAGCTGTGTAAGCTCTAAAGCCGGTCTCTCACCAGTGGAGATTGGTCTAATAAAATATATCCCTGCACCCACCATCTCTCTCTAATATCCTGAGACCAAGAGGCTCCACCAACACTGCATACAACATTAATTAATATTTCTTAACCTGTTGTCTTGCACAATGTCACTTTCCCCCTCCCCATTTACAGTCTTCCTTCTTTCCACACCACTCCCCTGCTCTTTGTTGTTCCTGTCTTGACACCATTCTCCCTTTGTACTTGGACGTGAATGCTCAACTAGATTAGTAGATTTTCAAAAAAATCACTTGTTTCAAGTCCACTAAAAAGAAAACTTTATTTTTATGGTGCTTTTATTTATTTGAATGTTGATATAAATCTGCTTCATGTTAGAGCCATAGAAATCCTGGCTATTGTGTTAAGTTTATAATTCTCTGTTATAAACTAAGCTGTCTACATAAAAAGAGGACAAAATTGAGTACAACAAAAAAGAATGTTTCCAGCTGCCCCTTGGTTGTGTTGCATGTGTTTTATTTGGCAATGAATACTGTTGCTATAAGTATGAAGTTGTAAATGTAGTTGTTACTGTGTAAATTTCATGTTTTTCCTTTTTCATTAGTGAGTTTTCTGTGTTTTTTTCTGTCTGCAGTCTTTTACTGCCTCTTTTTTGATTTCCATTTTGTAGGCTATATCTATCATTGCACAAAATATCAGGTGGCATATAAAAATGACCAATAACATGTTAAGACAAAACCTTACTCTAACAAAAACAAATCTTAAAAATAATATCCTAGACTCCTAACCAAAATAGAAGTTAGTACAGATACTACTTCTTTTAAATGTAGACACAGAGCCACCATTTACTTCAGTCAGAGAATTTAGCTTGATATAAAAAGTCTTAACTGAATTTAAAAAGTTAAAACAATAGTCTAAATCAAATGGCAAATGTATAACTCCTGGTCATATTAAATAGAACACTTTCAACTTTTAAAGGCCAGTATATTGGTGAACTGGCATTGCGATTGTAATATCGCTTCTGCAGACTCAAACTATTATTACTGTGGAGGCATCTTCACAGAACCAGTATGGCACATCTATTTGGACAGTACAGTCACAGACACTGACTGTTTAGAAGTTTGTGCTATATTTAGCAAGTGATTTCAATTGGTTTTGTAGGTTCAAATAATAAGCAGGATCCAGAGCACGCAGTCCACTGTGGCATTCTATTTGTGGTCTTAGCATTTGAACTTAAAATTAAACTGGTCTGAACTTATGTGAAGGCCTTAACGTTCTGTACCAGAGGCTCCATTCCATTAATATAGGTGGTAGAAAATCTTGGTTGACCCTCATTATATTGTGGTGAGCTACTGTAGTGGGGTTGGAGTGTTACATAGTGGATCACTCTAAGTCAAAAGAATCCTAAGCCTTCAAAAGGAAGGAATCCTCTTCTGCTGGCTTTTTATGTGTATTTTGTGTAATCTTTTGCTCCTTATTCATAAATGTGGGAGGTCATAAATGATCTCTCTCAAATTTCTGGTTAATATATACAAAAATGAAAACAGCACAGCATGGTTTGGCTTTAGGGAAGATAGTGAAACCTAAATGGGAACGGGACTCAACAATAAAATGTCAGTATCAGTTTTCCTGAAAGCTGAGTGGGTTTTGGGTCTGCAGTGTCATACTCACAAGACAGGTGATTTCTGCCCTTGGTCATTAATCAGGCACTGCCAAAAAGAGGACCATAACATTTGAAAACATATGACAGTCATTTAAAAAAGAAAAAGAATATGCCAGGTAATGGTAAGGTAACACACAAAACTTCAGAAAGTTATGGTTTAAATTTATATTTAAACAATTCTCAAAGCCCTAAAGTGCTTTATATAAATATTTTTGAGGGTAAATTTGTTCTTTGATTTGTTTTTTTTTTTTAATGATAAAACATTTACTGTTAGATAAAATGAACCTGGTGGGTATTACTGCCATGCAAACACTTTGCTCATATAAACAGTCCTGGTAAGTTATATAGACTACTCGTGTGCCTTCATAGACAACTACAGGTGTATCCCTCTGGCAACAGCCTTTCCAGTTAGGGGGGAGAGGGAAATTGCTAGAACCATTCATAAGCAAAACAACACAAGAGAATGCTGGGCCCATGTGAGCACAAACTCAACAGTTCTTAAAGCTTTGGCAGTTTATGGCCTTATCTCGTCACTGTAGGGACACCAGAAGGGTAGGTAACCAAAGCCAGATTTCTCTTTAGCTCATCAGAGAGATACTTCTTTAATCTTTAGAGCCCTGCAAATGTGTGGATATCCATGGATGCGGATATTTGCGGACCATGTTTGTGGATTGAATGTGGATACAAATTTTTTATCTGCGCGGGGCTCTACCTTGCTTCTTTCTCTCCCAAAATGCACAAATCTTTGAGTTCTTGGCAGGGTAGATTTGATTTAAATCAAATTGATTTAAATCACTAGTCAGGCTCGATTTAATCCTGGATTTCTACATAAAAGTGCATTCTTGTTGATTGTTATAACCTTAATAGTATTCTTCACAACTCAGATAGATGAGACCCCAACTGGGTCTCTTTTATGGTCTGCTGCCATTATAGGTTTTCCCTTCTAGTAAGAGAATGGTATGGTAGATCTCAAATCAATGAAGGCTACATCCAGAAAGACCTCAAGACTTCTGGAATATGCTGCTCAAACAGTTTCACTTTTGTTTCTACTGCCTGTCCCTCCCTTCTCACATTTATCTCCAGACTACTAGTTTTCCAGATCTGTTCCGCCCCCAACAATCTTCTTGAACTTTTTGAAATGTTGCACTTTTAGAGAGAGGTAAGGATTGGCTCTGTGTACACAAATTTGCAGAGGGACAATAGGGCTGAGGTCTGTTATTTCTCACCTCTATATATTATTTATTTCTTTATTTAAAAACATTTTTGCTGTTAACAAGTATGTTATCTCTGGAGACACAAATCCACACTTTGAGAACTGCAAAACTAATAATTTCTGATTGTATCTTCTAGACCAGAGGTGGGCAAATTGAGGGAGTCTTGGGGTTCTACCCTGGTTCTTGGTCCAGACACACATTCAAAAATAAATCTTGTACATTACTGTGGTTGAAATTCAGGTAGCTTTCTATGAGTGACATGCCCTTGTCGAATGAAAGCGTATAAAGGCTTCAGTTTACTTAAAAATTATTTGTGAAATAGTTTTACTTGTTTTGGAAATCCAGGTAAGTAATATGAAAGAGAAAGTAAGAAATCCAGGTAATATGTTAGTGTAATCTCTGCAATCTGTTGTGTAGTAATGTGGTCTAATGGATAGCGCAATGGGAGTTAGCAGAAGTGAGTTCCAATCTTGGCTTTACCATTGACCTACTGTGTGGCATTGGGAAGGTCATATTACCTCTCTGTCTCTTATTCCCCTCCCACTCTTTTGTCTATGTTGTCTATTCAGCTCTTTGGGGTAGCAGCTGTCTCTCACTATATTTTTTACAGTAAATAGCACATTGGGGTGCTAGAGACTAGTGTCATACAGATAATATGCAAAACAGTGATTAAAACTGAGTACTGCAATCTTAAAATTGCAAACTACCACTTTTCTAGGGTGCTTTTTAAATAGGATGTTACATACAGCAAATCATCTGTGATTCCATTATATGTATGGTACAATATTCCCTAAAATACTGTAAAGCCAACTGCAGAGAACTACTTTCCACTTTTTAAGATCATGGCATGATATTCTCAATGGAGAGAACTCTCTACTTATGACTCATAGTTGTTAGAGATAAATAATGATAAGATATGCTGACTGCTGAAGCCTCTTTTTGAAACCACTTTTGTGTATCACATAAAAATGTACCTGCCAAAGAACTTTGGTATTAAGTATTAACTTAAGTATTAACTTTGGCATTTGGTATTCAGAACTTTGAGTTTTGCATGGAGTTCTTTTAATTTTGGTTAATACAAAAGGAATTTAGTTTCAATCCAAAACTGGTTCAAATTCTGTAGAAAGTTGGATCGGAGAAGGCACATTGTGCCAAGACCTAGGATTCTGAATTGATAACTAAAGCAATAATATTTGTCATTTAAGTGGCGGATTTAAAAAGAAAAAGTATTGAATGCAGAAACCTTAGTGCATAATGCTAGACTGAAAAGGAAAGTTATAATTTAAGCTTAAAGATCTGCTCTTGCTTCTGAACTATTCATTCACTGCACAAACCCTGCTTTTAAAGACTTGTGAAATCAGCAGAATCCTTTGAATAGCAACCTTTGTATGTAATTTTAAACCAGAAGATTTCACTGGGGAAATGCTACAATTGAGGCTCTAAACAACAGTGGTTAAACAGTTACAATTTCATAGGCAAGTATTTCACTTTCTTTAACTTTCCTTTGTTTTCACAACTTTAGTTTGTATGTTCAGACCTATCTAACATTCAGGCTTGACAGAATTATACATAACTACTAAGAGTGTATATAATGTTAGTATCAATAAGTGACTATCATTCAAGTGATAAAGGAGGGTATTAATATCGGGTGGATGGGTGTGGATGCGCAACATGGGGCTAATGTATTAAAAGTGAGCTGTAATACCTTTTGGCCACATTGCTACCCTGTGCACTGCATAGCAGAGGGTAAACTGACATTGTAGAGGAGAGACAGAACTTGCGTACATTCTCCCTAGTGGTCTTCAGACAGTGTAGAACAGAGGTTCTCAAACTTATTTGATCACACCCCCCTTTTTTTACATCTGTAGTAGTTTATGCCCTTCCTACTGCCACACAAATATATATACTGATTTATTTATTTTTAAATCAACATGCAGCTCTCAGTAAGTATCTAAAACAATAAGGCATTGATTCAAACAGCCATTTAAGTATATAGGCAATATCGTATCATGACACCCTTACTTATGCGCTGCTGCTGGCGGTGGCATTGCCTTCAGAGCTGGGTGGCCGGAGCATGGTGGCTGCTGGCTGGGCACCCAGCTCTGAAGGCAGTGCCGCTGCCAGCAGCTTCTCAAGCCCCTCCAACCCACAGAGTTTGAGAATCTCTGGTATAGAAGACTCTGCACAGTAAAGGCTCTGCAATTCTGGAAGGGAAGAGAAGCGAGGGAGCAGCCATTCTCTACAGGTGGTTTACCCATGGGTCTAAGAGTTTTCAGAGTGCTAATTCAAATAAAAATTACTGCTGGTTGAAAGTCCTTAGGATGATTTTCTGTGCTTTTCCGGGAGGGACCTCATGGTAGCACTTTTTTCTAAAGAACTGTGCTCTCATGGAGAGTGGATAATTAGGGAAGTATAGTGCAGAGGCATTTGTCCTCCACAAATACTTCGGCTCCAGTTAGCCTCTAAAGAGCTGTGTGGCTGTCAGGACCTCTGCAGGTTTTAAAGGCAGGGGACCCTCGACAATGATTCTGAGGAAACTCTGAAACGTGGAATCTCCTGTGCCCTATTGAGGAAAATCCATGTCTTTGTACAGCATCTCGTGCCCTGGGGTCTTGGACTCTGACTGGGATTTTTAAGGCTCTACCACACTACAAATAATAATATAGGACGGATGATGGCCCTTTGTTAATATGAGAAATAATTATTTGATGTGTTAAATAGCTTTAACAGAATACTATGAATGTATAAAGTGAAGTTAGATATACAATTAAAAAAACTATTTAAAATCAGTTTTCCCTTCCTCATCTTGCTAGTCAACTCTTTTGTGTTTGTTTTTCCCCTTGCAACAGTTTAAGGAGAGCACTCAAAAGAGCATAGTAAGCAGTTAACTGCCCCTTCTGCAGATGAGTACAGTTAACAGAAATGCGGAAGAAAATACCAATTAAGAATAGAGCAATTAAGTCTTCATAATTCCAGATAAAGAACTCAGTTGTAGGGAGAAAAGGACAGTACATTTCCTTTTAAATAATTTCCCTCTAAAGCTTATAATAAGAAATTGAGCTTGAAGGAGTAGTTACAAAAAAAACCACAGCTGCCAATTTACATAATAGGAAAAGCATGGTTGACCGTATGCTGTCAAATTCTGCATGTAGGAAAAACCTCTTTACCTGAAGGAAGTCGTTTAAATGGTGATACCTTTCCTCTTCATCACTGATTTTAAATTTAACTGTGGCACGTTCATTAACATGCAAGCAGCTGAATGACTTTCAGGGACAAAAGGATGGCTGTTAGTAAATATTCATGAGCCATTTGGTTTTGGATCAAGCGGAGGAGCACCATTGCTCCAGCGTCATGGTTATTTGGGTTTCTGAGCTCTGTTCAAAGTGGGTTTCTAGCAATTATGTTTTGCTTCTTTTCTGCTCTACTTTTTCACTGGGAAGCGAAGGTGATTCATACTGAAACTCTTCACTGCTGATAAAGAGCACAAATTATGAATGAAAATGAAAACATGTGACTCACATTTTCAGTGTGCTTGTGATAAACACTGTAATGAAGAAATGGAAAATACCTGTAATGGCTATCTTTGCTTTTTAAATTAAAAAGCAAGTGCAAAAAAGGACATCCCCCCCATACATCCTCAAAAAATGGATTTGAAATATTTTGGAGAAATCTATAGTAATCATTATTTTATGCAGAAGTTGATTTCTAAGCAATCTGTCTAATAGCAACTACAGGAGAAAAAGGAAGTACGCTGAGAAATGGCCTTATTGTTTTTGTTTCTTAGCTGTAGTTCTTTTCACTCTTTAAGATGTATCCTATTTAATACTGTTGAGTATTCAATATAGAATATTAGTCTGAAATGTTGCCCTCTGGGCACGGTTTAGATTGGGAAATTTACAGTTCACATGTGCTGACCTGCTAATAATATTCATATTAAAAGAAAAACTCAGGCTGAACGTTATTTTCCTTGACTAGGATCCACTATGTAGCATGTGCAGCAGCTTGGTGCAAGTTATTAACTAGAAAATATCAGTCAAAAGTAGCTGTTTTGAATTCCAACTCTTTAAATGGACACTGGCAACTAATTGTCCAAAATAAGTGTTTTTAATTAAAATATTTTTCTGCCTTTTAGTGAGTCCAAATACATATTATTGTGCTATTATATGAAAATCAGACAGTGGAACCTAGTTAGAGTGATTATTTAAAGATGTAAAGGAGATGGAGATATTATCAAAATCTTTGGATAAACAGGGAAGATGACAACCCTGATTCTTAGGCTTGGTCTATCCTTAAAAAGTTTTACTGGTGTAACTATGCTGGTGTGTGATATTTTACCAGTATAGTTATGCCAGTAAAAGCGTTGGTGTGGATGTATACCGGTATAACTTATTTTGCTTTGCTGAACTGGAATAAGGCCATGTCTGCACTACAGACTTGTGCGGGCATAGCTTTACAGTCAGGTGTGTGAAAAGGTGTAATCCCTGACTGACATAGCTCTGCCCCCAGAAGTCTGTAGTGTAGACACCGCCTGTACTAGAAAAAAAAATGAGATTTTCCTGTTACAGATTGTACAGATGTACAGATTGTACAGCAGCCGGGGACATTAGAACTTGTCTTAGTGAGAAGAAATGATCTATCCATCCATCACCTTTTCGATCTTTCTGTTTTCATATATGCCTGACTGCTTTCTGCCTCTCTATCACCATATATAATCCTCTGCCTATTTATCATGTATTATAGTTGTACTATATCAGTACAAGCATAGCTTTGTTGATGTAGCTGCATGCGCGCACTCGGTGGGCTTTGCCAGTATAGGAATACCGGTATATTATATTGGTAAAGTAATCCTAGTGTAGACATAGCCTAAACTATATCAGTCTAAGCACTTTCCTATGGGTTTAACTGCTGGTACACTGGGGGTGGGGTTTGTCTGTTTAACTAGGCCAGCATAGGTAGTGTCAAAACTTAAGTGTAGAGAAGGCTTTGGAGAGTACTGGTTTTCCCAAGGTTTTCTGTGTCTAGTAGGACTGATACTTGGGCTTACAAGTGAAATTGACCCATCTAGTTCTATTATACAGGCGTAGCAACAATGTAATTAATAAGGATTTCTAAGATATGTAACAAATCTATCTAAAGTGGCAGGACATAGAGTTGTAAAACTATAGCAATGTCGTGTAACCCTTCTGCCCGTCAGAGTTGGCAGCAACAAGGGCCGGGTTCAGTATCTAGGGGTTCCGTTTCAATAACACAATGCAAAACCAGCTCGAGCCCCCACCCGGTGACCTGGGACAATTACATACCACCCCCCAGGCAATACTAAGCGGCAATACTTCCCCTCTCGCAAGCAGAGAGTCTGAGAGTAACAAAAACCTTTTAATAAAGGAGGGAAACAGTGCAGCATTATGTTGGGGAAACACAACAAACAGGATTCATAACACCAACCATGAGCAAAAGACCCACCCCCAAGTAAGTTTGGCAGTGACCTTTTCCCCTCAGGCTCTTAAATCCAGCAACCCACTAGTCACCCCCCTCCCACTGTTCTTGGTCAGTGCAGCCCCCCCAGAGTTCAGAAATTCATCTGCAGAGTCTACCTCCCAGCCTGGGTGAAAGTGGAGGGAGGTATGGGGGGCATCTTACATGCTCTGCTGCTCGGGTCAATGGCCAAGTGCCACGCCTCTCCATGGGGTTCTGCTGCAGTCTTCACCACCAGCTGCGCCTGTCCATCAGCTGCCCTGCTATCCACTCCACTCCGTGCCTCTCCACTGGCTGTCCGCTCTTCTCCGCCAGCCGCCCAGCTATCCACTCCATTCTCTGCGCTAGCCGTCCTGCTGTCCGCTGACCAACTTGTCTTCATGTCCCTCCCACTTAACACAGCTCTCAGCAACTTCACCAATTTCAGCTCTCAGTGATTTTTAGCTGGTAGTAGGGGGAGCCTCAGGGCTGGTGCACCACTAGCCCAAAGTAGGTCTAATGCTTAGACCTAGGTGTCAGTGATTTCAGCGCTGCAGGATGTAACAAGACTCCTAATGGAGCCAAAATTAGCTCTGTTATTACACCATGGAGAGAGGAGGGATCAAAGTAGTGTTTGGGGCCCATACTACCAGGTACACATACCTGTCCCCAGCCTCTTTCAATTCCCTGGGTTTTGGAACCCCTTGTCCCTTGCCTAGCGAGTGCTACATAGTTGAGGGCGAGTCCCTCCATCATAAAATGCTAAGTACAGTTCTACTGTCCTTGATTCACATAGGATAACAACACTTTATTACTCCTGCCCCAATAACAGAGAGACTGATCCGACAGCAGCCAAAGTGACCATTTGGGCAAGCAGTCCCATCATGCTAGGCAGGGTGGGTGTGCCCATGCAAACAAGAGTGCCCATGAAAACAAGATCAGCCCCTGAAATCCTTTTCCACAGCTCACCACCAGATGTCAGGGTAGAGCTCATTCTGACTCTGCTTTCAGTCGCATAAACTTTTATAGGTTAATTTTGCTTTGTAAATTTAAAGGTATTAAAACTAATAACATTTTGTCTAGAGATGAGCATGCTGTCTGCGTATAGTCAAATCATGGATTCTGACCATAAAGTTGGTAGAGATAGGTAGTACTGCAAAGGTGATGGCATTAGCTCTCTGTGGCCTGGTCTATACAAAATGTAAGACTAGGAGAAATATTTCCATGTGTTTTGTTTTGGTTTGAAATTTCAGTGGAAACCCTCCCTCCCCCCCAAAAACAAACAAACAAAAAAACCCAACCATTCTTCTGCAATTCAATTACAGGGTCAAAATTTCGTACTGTTGCATTCTGCCTTTGGTAGCACCACTAGATGTAGTTGAGACAGGTCTCTTATTTTCACCTCCATGTTGCCTAAACCTGTTCAGAGTAGACTGGCATGTTGGTTAGATGATGTGCTGGTAAAAGTGCTGATGGCCTGTGTACACTGCAACCTTTGCAGCTGCTGCAACAGTAATGAATTGCAAATCATGAATTTGCCAGTGTAGATACAGGCTATGAGGGGGATGGGTGTGGAGATGAGCAAAGTCTTGTTAAGAGTGATACCTGAAGGTTAAGATCAACATTAATGGAGTCCTGAAGTTAAGCCCTCAACCCAGGAAGGCTTGCATGATACAAGTTCTATTTGTAAAAAAGTGAATGGTTGGCATGGAAACAAAGCCTTCATAGAGTTACCCTTAATTTTATGACCCAGTCAGGTTCTCCCTTCCTGGAATGTCCTACTCCATTGAATCTTTATTGTTGGGGTTTGTCCCCTAGGTCAGTAATATAGTATAGGGAAACCTAGCCATACGGAACTGGCCAAAATGAGAGAACTGCAAACAAAATGTTATGCAAACACACTTGAGAGGATAACAATACAACTATGTTCTCCTTTCTTCAAGCTGGGGAAACATTTCTTTAAGGTGACTTGTCCTGTGGACAGCCTAGTTGTCATAACTTTTTGCTTGTTTGTTTTTTTAGTAGCTCAAATGAGGTCTCTTTTAAAAAAATAACTCGTGTCCTTCCCTCGAAAATAAGATGGTCTGAGGTGAGTGTAGAACTTCTGGTAGATTGATCAATTGGTGTATCTGACCTTGGTCTCAGCAAAAAAGACTTGCTGTCTGCTTTGGAAAAGAGCCATTTCCGCATTCTGCACTGGGGTGGGGAGTGTGTGCATAATTAGCTAGGTGTACTTTCTCTGAAATATGGCGGGGGCACAAATGGTTCATCAGCATCAAAAGTAGAATTTCAAGTAGCAGCTGAGTTGGATGAGCTGCTTCTGCCATTTATTATAAGGAAGCTGGGGCACTAGTTTTCATTTTCAGCTCTGGGCTGTACATACCAGCCAATGCACCTGAGACTACATTCAGGTCTTGCAGCATTCCCAGTAGGCAGAAAGAAATACAATTTTGCTTGTCCTGAGTGAGCATCTGACAACCAAAAACCTGTCTTCCTAGTCTGCTCCCTTCACTCTCATGCATGAAACCATGAACTGGTAATGTATATTGTATAGTCAACAAGTGTGTGTCTGGTGTAGTGTGTTAATTTTAACAGCAAGCTTGCATTTTTCTCTACATATCAGGTGTTTAATTTGTGGCATTTTTGTACTTGTCTAGTGGTCTGTCAGGTCACAAACCACAAATACAAAATTGTTTTGGCTTTGACATTTAAACTTTTCTTTTATCAGAAATAATTATTTTCACTGCTTTAATATCAGCTGACTGCCTGATACAGACATTGGCAAATGGATTAGATAATTTGAATAATCTTTTTTTTCCACAGCTGCTTTCCCTTTTGGCCTTCATCCTTGAAGAAATTGTGGAGAGTTGTATCCTCTGTGGTGGGCTTTACTTCTTCGAGTTTATAAGTTTCAGTGCCACCTTTCTGAGTATCCTGATACTGATTGTATATTGCACCTCTGCGTATGAAAAAGTTGAGAAGGATAAATTAATCAAATTGGTAAGGAACTGCTTTATCATTATTTTCACTTCTAAATTTTAAGGTGTTTTTTGTTAAAGCAATTTAAATTACATAACTGTTCTGTCCAGACAAGATACACTATTTGTTAACAAGACTACACAATGTTAACTGAGTTACCTTCTTTATATTAGCAACTATTTACACATTTTCACATTGGCTACGGTGAGATACAGAGTTTCAGCTCTGGGCTGTGGAACTGGAAAGCTGACTGCTGGTTCTAAACCTGGGAGAAAAGACCCAGGGTTCAGACCAAAGCAGGTGTTTCTCCTCTGTGTGCCCTTTAACTAGCTGAGTGGCATAAAAGAGCGTGAAGAAAGGGGTTAAAACTGCTTGAAAAATCACTTGACAAAATGAGTCCTATGCCAGTGAATCTCCTCCCTGCATATTACTGTGGGTGAGGGAAGGCACAGTGCATTTCAGTATTTTCCAATGTTATCTATCCGGACATACAGTGAAGATTCTTATGTGTGATGAGAAAAGGAGTACTTGTGGCACCTTAGAAACTAACCAATTTATTTGAGCATGAGCTTTCGTGAGCTACAGCTCACATCCGATGAAGTGAGCTGTAGCTCATGAAAGCTCATGCTCAAATAAATTGGTTAGTCTCTAAGGTGCCAAAGTACTCCTTTTCTTTTTGCGAATACAGTCTAACATGGCTGTTACTCTGAAACCTGTCATTATGTGTGATAATAGGTTTTTAGTTAAGGATCAATAAGCATGTTTTATTTAACACAAGTTCTCTTGAGCATGTGTGTGCATCTCTTTTGTTACAGCTAAGTTTAATACACTTTTAAGTCTGCAAGGAACCATTATGAACAACTAATCTGACCTCCTGCATAACACAGGCCACATGATTTCACTCTGTAATTCCCATGTTTGCATTTCTAACTCTGCAGGTGATTGTCATGTCTGTTTCAAGATCATTTTTGTAAAGCAAGTTGGGATTCCTTTGGTATGAAAGGCTATAGATAGAATCAAATTCTGTTCCTAAAAGGGCTTTCCTATGTTTTCTCATCTCTGATATCTAAAACAAGAAGTGCAGGTTTTTCCCCTGGTATTGCATTAAGTAAAAATGAGTAAAGGGGAATGTAACAGGCTACAGACTCACCCAGTGGCGCCTCCTGCTGGCCATCTGGGAATTAGCTCTTTTTATCAGTTCCGGAGCACCCTCTGCTGGTGTCTCACTGTTGCTGGCCCCTGTATCCCTCCCAGACCCCAGTGCCCTTTTACCTGGAGTGTTGCCCCTCCAGGCAGTACCCCAGAGATCTGGGTCTCCCCTCCCTAGGGAACCCTCCACCCTCTATCCCCACCTTGCCTCAACCTATGGGCTACTGCCAGTCACCATCTAGTCCCCTTTCACTGGGGCCAACTGCAGTCCGTATAAGCCAGTCATCATGGGCAAGGGGGGTTTGGACCTGCTGCCTCTGCCTAACCTTGGGGTGCCCTGTTGCAACCCCAGTACCCTGTCTTAGGCTGTCTGCCAGGCCTGCAGTTTTTCCATTCTGGAGCCTCCCAGCTCCTCTGGCCTTCCCCAGCTCTGCTTCACCTCAGGTACCCTGGTATGCTCCCCAGCAGCCAGGCCCATCTCTCTCCACAGCTAGAGGAGACTGTGTGCTCTTGGCCCACTGCCCTCTTATAAGGGCCAGCTGGGCCCTAATTAAGCCGGGTGTGGCCCCCATCTGAGGCTGTTTCTCCCAATCAGCCCCACTTTTCCTTCTCTGCCACAGCCCTCTCCCTGGGCTTTTTTGAGGCAGGAGTGGGTGACCACCTGCTACAGGGAAGAACAAGTCAGAACTCACAAAATGTGAGATCAAGAGAAATATTTCCGTGTGGTTTTGTTTGTTTGTTTTTGTTTTTAAATTTCAGTGGAAACTTTTTTTTTTTCCAAAAAACAAACATTCTTCTGCAACCCAAACATGGCAACACTGAGAACCTGTAGTGAAAAGTAAATTAGATTATTAAAACTGGGAATTTTTTTAATCTCTTGTGCTAGTGGCATGGGTAATGTGTGTTTAATGAGATATTTTTTAAAAGTAACTATGTCCTTTTCAATTAAAATATCAATGAGTAGTCTCCACCACACATGAATACACATACCCATCTGAAACTTGTTCTACCTCCCTTTCTGGTTCCTTTACCAACCAGTGCCTCCACTAGTTTGTAATTTTCTCTTTTTTTTTTAATGATTGCAGGATTTCTGGGTCACTACAGTAGTGGGAGTTCTCTTTTTTGTAGCTTCCATTGTGTTTGCTGCAACCAGCGACAAGTCATCTGTTGAAACTGTTGCAATTGTAAGTATGTGAAAACACTCCAGACTCCATACTGTGTTAAACCTTCAGCTCATGGTTTAGAGGAAGGGAAGCTCTGGCCAGGTTGTGGGCAGAAAACAGAAGGCAATGCATTTGTTGAGATAAGGATGCAGGAAGAGGTGGCTACCTTAGGACTCCTAAGACCTGGTACATAAATCTCTGCTACAACAGAGTGTGGGAGATCCACATGATGGGCACATTCTCTAGCTGTGGTCTTCATAAGGTTTGCTGGAAGCTCGGTGCCCCCTAGGAGCTCCATAATATTGTGGATGCTGGGAAAAGCTCTTAGTCCCCTCTGTTAGCTTTGCAACCTTGGCCCTATATTTTCTGACCCCTCCGTGGGTCACTGTCCTCATTTCACCCTTCCTTCTGACCTTGGCCCTCAAGGTTCTACACCTTTTCTCTCAGACTCACCAGTTTTGTTCTTGCTTTCTCCACAACAAAGAGACACCCGTGACTGGCCCATGCCAGCTGACTCAGGCTCGCAGGGCTTGGGCTGCGATGCTGTTTCACTGCTGTTTAGATGTCTGGACTCGGGCTGGAGCCCATGGTTTTGGGACCAGATGAGCTGAGGCTAGAGGTGGAGAGGGAATGAGGCTGGGCTGGAGGCAGAGCAGGGGTTGGAGCGGAGCTGCGGCGGAAATCAGAGCTGGTCTGAGGGCTGAGCAGGGCTGGGCAGTGCTCCCTCCCTCCCGCCCCCTGAATGTTCCTCCACGCCGCACACCACAGTTTGGGGACCACTGTCCTAGGGACTCTAGAACATTCTCATAAAGGATGAGTGGGTAGTGGTAACAGACATACAGCTGGGGAGTCAGTTATAGCAGGAAGGGAACTTGCAGAGTTCAAGTGTGCAGAATATTCAGAGCATCTAGGAAGCAATATGGTACCAGAAATAGTTAGACGAGCAGCAGGGCATGTACCTCACAAGGAACACTGGATGTTCGGCAGTTCTGGGATTCATGTGGAGAAGTCATAGTGTCTCGCTTCTCCAGCACACTTTTTAAAGAGTCTCCATATTATTGCTGTGGTAAATTATAAAGCATCAAAATGAAAGAACATTCTTCTTGAATAAAGATTCATTAGAAAAGTAAAGAACTCTTATCCTATAATCAGAATGATCTTAGAATTTACAGGAAGAATATGTTTATCTTCTGTAATATTCATTTGTGTCACAAACATTAACTCAGACACTTTCATGGCTCCTCGCTCCCTCCCTCCCTCCCCCCAGAACAGGGAGATGGAAGAATTCTTTCACTCTTAGATCTGATTGTTTATATTCTATTGTGTTGGCTCATATCAACTGTATAAAACTATCTTTCTCAAACTTCACAGAATCCCGTTAATGCTCAGGCACCAGTTTGACTCATTTTTAGTTGGCCTTGACTATATCTCTACTGTGCTACTACCTCACCTAACACTTTAATGCTATTTTTTTTTTTTTTTTAATGTCTGCTTCTAAGCTAGTATGTAAAAAGTTTTTACTCTGAATTCCTTGCAATCAAACAGTAAGGTCCTGTACCGTGCACACCTGATCCAAGAAATAAAAACTATATAAGTAAAAAAATATGTCACACTTATGATTTCTGATCTGTTTTTGTTAAGAACTGAACCATTGACTTCAAAAGACTGGAGACTGGCTGTATATAGAAATACTACAGTAAAGCTGGGGTGGGGAGGGGTTGCAGGAAGAAGATTGCTTATTCTCTCGCTTCAGGTTCTCAATCAAAGTTGGAATAATATTAATGTTTATGTATACATTTTAAATAACTGTTTCTTTCACATTCACAGGTGTTTGGCTTTTTCGCAAGTATAGGATTTCTAGTTGATGGTATTCACTTTTTTATGGAGAATCGTAAAGTGAAGGAAAATAAAGTGGAGAACACTGGCAACACACAGAACACACCAGAAAATCAGCCGCTGAATAACTAAAGCTGAACTTTAAAAAAGTCCTTTAATTTCTATGAGTTAAATTAATCAAGGTGAAATACTTTAATTTCCCTACTTATTCCACTGCATTGAGGGTAACTTTGTCTTCTCTCTCTTTTGCATCTATCCAGCTTTGTACAAGTCTGACCCTATCATAAGCTTTTATAGACTCCTTACGTTTTTTAACAATAGTATGTGGAGCATCAGGGCTTGTACAATTCTCCATCTAACTTGTCCTGACTAATAATTGTCAGAGGGACATTCTAAAAGGAAGAAATTGCCTCCAAATAGATTTTTTTTTTAATTTAAACATAAAATAGACATCAGTAACTGAAAGCACTGAGACTTCTGAGAAGAATGACTGTAGTACAGGGGAACTCATCAGGCTTAAATTCTGAGTTATGTTTTAAAAATATTTAAATTTTATGTAAATACAGCAGGCCAGAATTAGAAATCTGTTGCATTAATTCACACCTACCTATGTATGTGATATCCAGCTTCTTGCCTCTGATATTAAGAATGAAGTAGTACAATAAAACTCTTTCCTTGTTTTATCGGTTAAACTGTGAATGTAAAAGGGAAACTAAATTTTGCAATCTCATCGAGGTTTCTGTCCCCAAACGAGTCATTCTTTACTTTGATTTTATCTTGTGTGTCTTACTCCGTACTTCTAGATTCTGTTTTGTTTTGTGTCTCTGAAAGTCACTGCTCTTTTTTAAAGGCAGTCGGTAAAACAGATACAGCTAGCTTGTGTGTGTTTGATAGTCAAGTGGTGTATCATAGAGTGACTTTTGCACTCCATATTTGTGGAAGTTTAAAGCTGTAAGTGATGCATTCTTTAAAAATATTGTTAAACCCATTAAAGAAAGAAGAAATTTGAAAATTAAGAGGAAAGGTTAAGAGGCCAATATTTTCAGCCTAGAGGAAAGAAAACTGAGAGGAAACTAACTGCCTGTAAACAGCTAAAGGGATATATTTTAAAAAAAGGGGGCAGGGACCAATTAATCCTTTCAGTTCACGAGGGCAGCACAAAAAGTAATTAGCTTAAGCTTTGCCAGGGAAAGTTTTAACTTAAAAATGAAATAATAAAACTTTGGCACTGTTCCAGTGCACATCACACATACTGTTGTTAACATGTACAGTTTGTCCATGTAAAATTGAAGATGAATGGTCATGAAAGTTGATTATTGTTTGTCCTTGCACCTACGTGCAACTCAGTTGATGAATGGATAAATAAGTAAGCAAGCAGTTGTATAAACTTCTAGACTTAAGACAGCAGCCCATGGGATGAAAAGGGAAGCTATTAGTGAGCAGTGGGTTAGGCACAAGCAGTGCAAGGATGCAAAAGACCAGACAGGTTGAGTCACATATGCAAGGCAGTGGTGAAAAGGCATTCTTCAGATGGTTGAAGAGTGGGTTTTTTTGCAGATTGGGGTTTTTTTCTGTGGAGGGGAAAATGAGATTCTTACACCTGCAAGGGTGGGCTATGTAAGCAGGATAAATTGTAGTAAACTTCCAAGAGAGCATGAGGTGCCCCAAAGTAGATATTTAACCAAAAATACCCCCAAAACTCTGATATCTTAGAGGCCTTGTTATGTAAAAGTAGTTTATTGTCTGACTTTTCATGACACTTGCCATGTCTTCCATGATTTGAGACTATTAACATCACTTTCCCAAAATGTATTAAGTCAAACCTACAGCCCTTTAAATCATTGAGGCAGCATTGAGACTAAACCCTCTAGGAACAGGTTGTCTTCTACTCTCGCCCTATTTTGAGGACAGAGTAGTAGTTAGGGAGTTAAAGTATTGTAAGTGAAATCAGAGGCTTTTTCTAAGGCTGCTACTTTCTGATGATGAAACATAACATGGTTGTAATGGTCTCCCTTTGTTAAATGTGTCAGCTCCTGAACATTTGAACCTGTTGTGAAGGAAATCTGACACTAACACTACATTTTGCTGAATATCATCAATTTTTGGCTCCATCCTGTTTTGTTAATTTCTCTGTGCATGGTTTTTACTAATTTTTTTTACTTTTTGCATCAAAAGTGGCTATAAGTCTTGATTTTAAATATAAATGTAAAAATAAGCTTGTTGCAATGATATCTAGAATGACTTCCACCAAGAACCCTTTGTTGTTTTGTTAAATTTTATTTTCCCAGTGTGGGGGTTGGCCATGCTTTCCCCAGCATGAAAGTATGTGAAGAGACTCCCCGTTGTCAAAAAAACCAATATTTGTGCTTCCTCTGCAGCACTCAGCTC
This sequence comes from Eretmochelys imbricata, assembly GCF_965152235.1. NCBI lineage: Eukaryota > Metazoa > Chordata > Testudines > Cheloniidae > Eretmochelys > Eretmochelys imbricata. Next base: position 194,387,964 of record NC_135573.1, read on the forward strand.
TTGGACAGAGCAGAGTCAATTAACTCTCCAATGTCCTTTATAGAATTAGATAAATTTGTGTTGGAAGAGGTGTGTTAAGTCATCTCTCTGCCATGGTTTCTTATCTCTGTAATAATAAAGTGCATTTGGTACTCACATAGTAAAGTTATAGGCACCAATAGAAGAACCTAGATACATCCCATGATCTCAAAATGCTTTACAAAGAGGGAATAACTACTAAGTTCATTTTTACAGATGAAGAGACTGAAGTACAGAGAGGCCAAGTGATTTTCTGTTATATGGAGTCAGTGCCAGAAGAGTGACTAGAATTCAAGTCTCCTGACTTACAGTCCTATGATCTTACCACTAAACCATGCAAAAATGGAGATACTTATGCACCTTTGTAGAGCACTTTGAGACCTTGATATAAGTAGAAAGTAGCATTCAGTCCACCCCCTTGCTATGTCGGGACCGTTCCCTGCAGCATGTGTTCCTAGTGTGTTGTCCAGCAATGGGGCTTCCACCACTCTCAACAAATGGGTGACCCTCATCTAGATTTGAGTATCAACTTATTTCTTTCTGCAATAAGAGACCAAAAATGCCTTTTTCCAATAGAAAGGGATGAAAAACATTTGTGATCAACTATGTTATGAAAGGGGAATGGATAACGTTTGAAAACTAGTTAGCTCTACTTTCTAATCCGCTATGGGCGGTCTCTAGGAGGTGGCAGGCCCACGAACCTCAAAAGCACACCCAGTTTTTGTCAGACGTGCAGTCTCTCTCGTGTGGCAATAGAGTGCTGCCACTAGACCAGCCTGGACGTGGGTTCAAGTGAGTTGATGCACGTTGTCGTGGACGTACAGAACTGGAATTACTGACTTAAAATGATGTGTGTGTGTAGTGGTGTTGGCATAAGTTTTATGAGCATGGTGTTGGTCTAAAACTCTTCATTTTTTGTTTTAAAAAGACTTTTTGGGATTACAACTCTTATTTGAGTTTCTTTAAGTGAACCTATGAAGACTGAGCATGTAACTTTTTCATAGATATTTGGAAGCAGTTTTTACAAACAACCATAGAAACCATATAAATAGAAGAGAGCTGAACGTAAGTCCTTCAGAGCCCGGACACACTTGTACGTTGGCTGGAGTGAGAGACTTTATTGCTGTAAAAATGGTTTGGAATTTTTTTCACACAGTCAAAAAATATCCTATTTGATGTGTTTTGTTGTTTTTTTTTTGTCAGACTCCGCTCTTTGTTGTTGTTTTTTTTTTTTTAAATTAGGCTTGGTCTCAAAAGTGGAGAGGGGCAGTTTTAAGCAGGATTAAATGTTCCTGAAAAATTCTTGCTTCATCAGTAATATATCCTGTGGAAGAGAGTAATGGCTATTGGCAGCCTACCTGTGCATTGTGTCCTATCCCCAAGAGAGGGTCATCAGTAGTTGCCTATGGGGTTATGGGCCTGCTCCCATCCCTGTTGAGAGTCTTAAGCCTATTGCAATGGATCCTTCTCAGACACCAGAAGCACCTGATGAGTCTTTATACCAGATTCCGTGGTGACAAAGCTTTTATCCCATTTATGCTTTCCAGGAAATTGTTAATCTTATTTTTAGACTCCATATTTAACATACCTTAAAATTACTATATCGACAGAAGAGAAAAGCAAGCAGTATCCCTTGGATACTAGATATCAAAAGTTGTTACTGTATGTTACTGTGTCAACTCTATTGTTAAGGATATTGGGTTACTGTAGGCTTCCACAATTGTATTTGGTTCCCTCCCCAACCTCCACCCCTTTCCCAATTTCACCCTCCACACCTGGAAAGCAGTGAACTATCTTGCACTATTCCCAGAATTCTGCCAAAGATGTTTTGACATAACACCACTTGCCATCATGTTGATTTCAGTTCCATTGAAAGCACAGAAACCAACTCCTACAAGAGAAATACAAAACTTCCAGTAAAGGGAAACATTTTGTGAGGTTCTTTATAGAGTATGTATAACTGATTGCCACAGCAAATTAGCTTGATAGTGCCCTATTTAAGATATAAAATTTATGTATAAAAACACCTTTGAATATGTTCATTTGTTGCTGTACATGTGTAATGTATATCTAGATAACTTTTCACTGGCGAATTTAATTTGTATTTTCATTACTTTGAGATTTAAGGAGGGGTTTTTTTATGTTTACTGGGTTAGGAAAATATAATGGTTGTATAACTATGTACAGTTCTTTGGCTTGTACTGCAAATGCCTTGAAATTCCAGTTGAAGTATTTCAAAATACTTCAAGAATGTTCCATTCTAAACCTGTGGCCTTTTAAATGTGCTATGGTTTTTTACTGGATTTCTAAAATATTTTAATTTTAAATAAAATATTAGTAACTTGCTTCCAGTCTTTCTCATCTCATCTACTAACAATCTGGCATTAATATCTACTTCTGCTAGAGGAAAATGAAGGAAATTGCTTCCTCCTTTGTTTCTCGTTAGGGCCATTTCTCCTGTTTGATGGAGCGGGCTTCCATTGTGCGTAGACTGTGGAGAAGTATTCATCTTACAGTCTTATGAAGTTGGACATTTTCAGTGAAAGTTCCCATAAATTATCTTCTGAAATCTGCTCAATATTGTGACACTGAAAAATACTGTGCTAAAATGGTCCTTCCACTATAGACTTTACACATACAGTTTGCTGTAAGTTACTTGGGATGTACAGTTCCAAGTACTGCTTTTCAATGGACTGGATTATTTCTTGGGGCATTTAAAAAAAACAAATGGTAGGCTTGTGTTAAGAAGGCTCACAAACGAAAAGGTAGTTGTAGGGATAGTGCATTTATCCTAGCTTAGAGAAGAATGATCAAACTACTCAGCTGGGTAAGAATTTAAATTAGATGTCTGTTTTGAAAATGTTTCTCTAAGTGCTAAAAAATTCTCAGTCAAACATGCAGGTTTTGGGGGAAATAGCTTTTTACATTTTTATCCTATTTCTGTTTTCATTGTTCTGTAAGTTCCTTCCACGCCACCAAGCGTGTTATATTATTGCTCCCATGTAATGGTGACAGAGAGGCATCTTTCTCTCTCAGGCTTTTTTTACTTATTTTTTTGCAAACCATGTGAGCACGGTATAACGACACACCTTTTTGTTCACCATATGCATTGAAATTGGTATAAAGGGTGAAGTGTACCTCAGTTTTTGTATCAGGACTGGAGGGGTGAAACCTGTCTCCACTCAAGTCAATGTGGCCTTGGTTTCCAGATGAACATACCAATCAGAATTCTGTTAGGGATTTCTGGGACAAAAAAAGTCTTGTAAATTTGAAAAGGGTTTAACTTGAGAAAAGTGTGACTGGAACAATTAGCCACAAACACAAGAAACAAGGCACAATAATGTAACGGAAGAGTAACACCTGTGGATTTATAGAAAATGAACGTAACTCAAGTAATGGGAAGGGCAGTGCAGCTTGTTCACAAGTACGAAGTCCATATTACTACTGACATAGTGAGACACAGCAGGGCTTTGTCCCTGAGTAACTCCTATACAGTCAGTGGAGTTATACCAGTATAACAAAGCAGAATATCTAATCTGTGGGCTCACTAGATAATATGCAGGTAGCACCTGTATGCTACGGTTCATCCGTCTGCAGTTCATTGCAGAGGTCAGTTTCTTTAGTTTAGGGTAGGAAGAGCTTCCTCTTTAGAGCAAGGAGCATGACATGCCACCTACACTCTCATGCAATGCAGCGTGTGCTTCCTTTAACACTGAAGAGTGGACACCAAGCAGATCAATCACATGGGTTTTATTCCTGTTGAATTCAAAGGAGCAATTTCTCTTAATCTTTTAGACACATTGAGACACAGCACATCCCGCTTTTCACTATTTTTGTCTGTATGAGATCTTCCCCACTTCTGCAATTAGGCTATCCTTACTTTCTCACCCACCAGCTTGAGACTCTTGGTATGAGACTGTCATGGCCACACACATGTAAAGTAAGTCAGGCCAGGAGATGAAGAGCGGCTTCTGGTGATGGTGGCTAGGGATTCCCTGTCAGCTGAGGCCCACGGGTGTTCGAGTGAGATGATACCAAAGATGAAGAAATGATGATGGTGACCAACCTTGGTGGCTAAGGAGTGTGTGTGTGTCTGTGAAAGAGAAGTTGGTTGTTGGGTCATAGAGGCCTAAAGCCCTCAGTATACCGTACCTATAAAATTACTTCTCCCCCTTTTGACTAAATCCATCTCTTGTAAAGTCTATGGCCTTTAATGTTTTGTCTTCCATTAATTTTCAAAAATGTGCTTTGGAAGTATCCTTACGTGAGATTTCTGAAGGAGCCTATGGGAATTAGGGGCACAAATCCCACTGACTTTTGATAGGACTTGTGCTCCTAAATCATGTGGATGTTTGAAATTCTTCCCTCTTTAGCTGCCTGTCCCCTGAGCAAGCCAGGCTTTCTCGGACCAGCTTATTTAGAATAGTCCCATGTATACTCTAATTCAGTCAATATACTAATAAGAATCTTCTTTCTTCCTCCTCAAAGGAGCTGGGCAGTTGTGTGTGTGCTCCAAGCAACCAGAATAGCTTGGGCTTTCCCATTTGAAAAGGATGTTGGCTTTAGGCCTTTTTTGTAGTCTATGTGGCTGCCTCTATTTTGCTGGTAAAGATTGTCAATTAAAGCAATTACCATTTGGTGATGAGAAAGCGAGGTAGTTTTAAGTGCCCTATATTCCTGGACTCTTCTGTTGGCACAAAGGAGCCTTCTGCTTTGTGTGTGATTACCCACCCTCCAAATGTTAGAGGCAGCATGTATGTTGTGTCATATCTGTGTACTGTCAGCCAGCAGAGAAAGCTGCAGCAGAAAAGTTTGCCCACAAGAGGGCAAAAGAACTCCATCAATGAGAATTGCTTGGTATTAACTTTCAAAATCCTCCCCTGCCCCCTTCTAGTTTTACATTAGTTTTGGTTTAACCTCACAGTCCTCCTCTTGGTGAGTGTTGCTAAATGAGCTTACTCGATATTTTACTAGTGCAAACTGATTTCTAACCTGCAACTAATTTCCCAGTATGGCCTCCAGGCCTTTTTAAAAAGAAAGGATCAGATCAATGATTTTCCAGGGAGGGTTTTTATCTTCTGCCAGAATTGGATTGGATCAACTTGGGGATAAGACCTCTGATGTCTGTAACTGTTACTGCACTTTCAGTGGTTTCATTCCCCACACTTCAGTAGAAACACAGAGGTCGGCAGAGTCACAATGCACTATCTGACTTTTGTTTGGTACAGTGATATAGCTTTTGCCCTTTTCACCTTGTGACTCAGAAAAATTGCCATGACCATACAGCAGCCCTAATCACAGGGATGATGTCATATGAACTAGTAAATTAGTTGACTGTAGGAGGGAAACAGGACTTGTTCTGCAACAGAAAACACATTTTTTTTTTTTTAATTATTAAAATCAAAGTCCCAGTTTGAGGGCTGGAGAAGGGAGAGGAACTTCCTCTTTGGCAGGCAAGGCCTAGTGCTATAGCACTCCTTTAGCTTGGTTCCCGTCACCCTCCCAGCTAGAGTAATGCATAGTAAATAGCAAATCAGATCCAATTCTTTTGGGTATTTATTACAAGATGGGAGAGGGCATTACTCAACAATGACTCCTGTGTTTGTATCAAATATGTGTGCATTGTTGCAGCTGGGGTATGCTTAATAACTGCCATGAAGCCCCTCTCTCAAACTTACCTTAAGTAGAGTACCTGGTTCATAATGTGTTCTGCAGATGGCTTAGCAGTATAGACAGCTGGGTCTGGCACTCAGGTTTCTCACCGAGTATTTAATAACTGGCTAGTCAGCAGCCAGAATTTGTGGCCAGTTACTTCCCATTGTTTGTTTGTCTTTTTAGCATCTATGCATGTGCACTCATGCTTTCTTGAACTGTTTATAAAAGCACAGGCAGGACCTGAAAGTCACCACTGTGTGCAGTTCACTCAGTGCCCATTGTGCAGATAGGACCCAGGTGTGCTTTACCTCTGTATTTTCTAGCCCCATTCAGAATAGGGGGTTGGTTGCTAAAAACACCTGCCTCCTGTCTGCACTCCTAGGGTTACCATATTCGAACATTCAAAAAAGAGGTCACTCCACAGGGGGGAATTTACCCCCCTGGCCCTGCCCCCATTCCAGCCCCAAATCCCTGCCCCAGCCCCACCTCCTCCCCTGACCATACTGCGTTCCCCCCCACCCCCAAGCTGCGCGAAACAGTTGTTTTGTGGAGCAAGCACTGGGAGCTAGGGGGAAAAAGCGGGTACTCTCTTGAGTGATCAACATTCACTCTTTCTTGAATGATCAACTCTTCTTTGGGGAACAATAATGGCAAAATCCCAGACGTTTTTAGATATTTAAAAATTCCTCCCGGACGGCGATTTAAGAACCAAAAAGCCGGACATGTCTGGGAAAATACGGACGTATGGTAACCCTATGCACTCCAGCCTCCTTTGTCGCTTCACTTGTGGTAGAACAATAGTGGGAAGATGGCCCAAAATTCTCAATGCAGACACCTGCATGTTTGTTTCTGAGCTGCAGTTAAGCACCTGCTCTCTTATTTGCTTCAGGCCGGCAACCAAACCAGTGACGTTGCACCGGTGTAACAAGCAACGCAGCTGTGTGTCTGCACTTCCCAGTCTGTTTGGATGTAGGTATGCTTTGTGAGGTTGGAGGGCAGCAAAGTGAACACTTCCATTGGCTATCAGGCCCACAGTTCCTGAAGCAGTGGAGTATGGGAAATTTTAGCAAGTCTTTGGGGATCTCAAGGAAGTGAGGGAGCAGGGGTTTGACTTCCTGGGCAGCTTAACTGGGTTTGAGGTCATACCCTCCACACAGAAGTCAGAAGTGTATTTTGTCCATTTTTATTTATAGTAATACAGCAGCAAAGAAGCAGGTGGAATTATATACACAGGCCAGAAGACAATGAGTGATCCTCAGTTTGAGGTAAGCCCCTCTTACCCTCCCTGCCTGCTATATTAAACCTCATTGTCATTACACTTTATGACAATACCAAATTTTAATAAAGCTTTGACGACTATGATAAAGTGGATGCAGAGATTTGGCTTCCGGGCCTGTAAGATTCATGTAGCTGAGCAGAGGACATAATACTGCGATTAAAAAAACCAAACTTCGCTAATTTAGGTCAATTTATATTCCAGGCAGTAGGATTCTTATTCAGTAAAGTTTGAGTCAACAAAAGGATGCTCCTAGCTTAATAGGGTTTGGACCTAACTGTAAAGCTCTCATGTCTGACAACCTACTGAACAGCAGGTATGAATGGAGTTCTTTGGCACCCCTATAGCTTTAATTGCCACAACTTTAGCACTGTGCACTTATGTTGGTCATGGTTCATGAAGAAGAAAGCCACGCATGAGTAGACGACCGGCGCTGCTCTAAACTCACATTGGCATAGCTACATCTCGCTGTGAAAAATCCACATGCCTGAGAGCATGTAGCTATGTCAGCCTAACCCCTGCTGTAGACAGCACAAGGTGGATAGAAGAATTCATCTGCCAACCTAGCTACCATCTCTTCGGGCGGTGGATGAACATGCGGTGCTGTAGTAACTGCCTGCTCTACAGGTGCACAGCGGCCATGCTGTAGCATTTTAAGTGTAGACATAGCCTTAGAATGTCTCTTGCTGGTAGCCAGAGCCTTTAGCTAGGCATACAATATTCAGCTTCTGTTCCAGTATGCTAAGGTGTTCTGGATCATTGGTATACTGCTAACAGCAGTTGGTTATGGGAACTCGAGGCTCAAATAGGCCCCTCTCCATAAAAGGCCTACAGGCTTGTTAGCTCAATGGTGCCAGGCTATGAGACCTGAGTGAAGTGCTGTGTGAAGGCAGATAAAGCTGTACAAAACACAGAAAAGTAAAGAGGCAATTTGGGCCTTCAGTGGTTCGGCTGTTGCAGCCAAAGAAAATTACTGGCACAATAACAGTAGGAAAAAAGGCAGTGAACCAGTCCCCTTCAAAGGTTTTATGCCCCCCCCAAAAAAGTGATGTATTGCACATCCTAAAGAAGAGCAGGTGTACAGAACCACCAGACCCTTTTTGAACTTCATTGCTGGGGTGAAAGGCCCACCACTCGGATCATTACACATATTGAATCGATTTCCCTATGTTAAGTATCCTCATACCTTCTTGTCAACTGTCTAAATGGGCCATCTTGATTATCACTACAACAGTGTTTTTTTTTCTCCTGCTGATAATAGCTCTTCTTAATTAATTAGCTTCTTTCCGTTTGTATGGCTACTTCCACCTTCTCTGTATGTATAGATATATCTTCTTACTATGTGTTCCCTTCTATGCATCCGATGAAGTGGGCTGTAGCCCACAAAAGGTTAAGCTCTAATAAATTTGTTAGCCTCTAAAGTGCCACAAGTCCTCCTGTTCTTATTGATAGACCAGCTTAACCACATAACAGTTCTGTACACTCAGAGCACTTGGGGCCTTTTTTTTTTTTTTTTTTTTTGTTAAAGTCCAAAAGTCAACTATTTATCTGAGCTCACCTAAAGAGACTGAAAGCAGAAGCCCACTAATGCATTTTAACTGAACTGATTCTCCCTAGCCATTTCTCCTCTAAGGAAAAGACATTTGAAAGTGAGGAGCACTTATCACTACTGTGCTATGCTCAAACAATCTTGGCTTTGGCTCAAGTTAGTATTTGTCCCATGAGAAGCTGCACTGGGATGCTGAAAATAAGCCTCCAGGGTCACGTTAGCAGATAAAGTGATGTCAGGGAAAAGGTGAAGCACTGATCTTCCACACCAAAAGTCTGACACTCATGGAAATAAAGGAAATGCACTTTATGCTTCTTGGCAATGGTCAGTCCCTAAGGGTCTGTCTCCACTTAAACTGTTACAGGGGTACCTGCAGTGCATCAGGGTAGACACTGCCCATGCCAACAGGTGAAGTTCTGTTGCTGAGATAGGTAATCCACCTCCCCAAGAGGCAGGAACTAGGTAAGCTGAAAAATTCTTCCATCAACAGAATGCTGGCTACACCAGAGGTTAGGCTGGCCTCAGGGGAGTAGATTCTTTTTTCACCCTTGAGACACATAGCTATGCCAATGTAAGTTGCCACTGCAGACCAGCCCGTAGTAACTGTTAATATCTATGGGTTGTAAGATGCTGCTGTAGTTTTCTTCCTGCATTTATGCCACTTCCTGAATTGAAATTAAAGTAACTGCATTGTTTTAAGACACTAAGGAAATGAAGTACAGTATCCCCTGAATTACCCATGGACTTTAGGATCTCTGCTTCTTTACATGGGGGGAAAACCCATATCCACAACAAAGAGCAATGCTCTAATCACATTCTGCCTTTTACAATTCATTAGACCGCTTCCTATGCCTCTCAGTCACCTAGTGTGCAACATGTTTTGTTGTGTGTCCTGTCACAATTGACACACTAATGGCTTTTAGCTATACAACCTGTTCATAGGTAAGTGTTTTCTCAGCGTTGAGACTCAAATCACAAAACTGATTTGAGGCCCTTTGTCCCTCCTCAAAACCAGCCCCTTTGCTCATTCCTGGCCCCCTGCACGGTTCCTCTTGCACTTAGGCCTTGTTTGTCCCTGTCTTCCAGAGTCAGGGATGCAGATGCTCTTTTTCCACCCCTAAACAAAATTATAGGGACCCACTTACAGCCACCAACAAAGAGCGTGGGGGCAATCACTCCTCTCTGACCTCTCCTTCTGCTGGCAGGTTGATGTAGAATTAGGCTTCAGCTCTGCTGCTCCTCCCTTGGGCTGCAGGCAGGAAGTAGATGGCAGTTCACAATTACCCCGGCTGCATAAGAAGGGGCGGTACTGGCTTGAACTCCATGCCCTACCTGCGGTTGGTGTCTGCTTTGATCTTGTGTGGAGCAGTTTCCTTCACTTTCTCCTCCGGACCCTGGCTTCAGTTACTGCACTCCATGGGCCACCATTGAACTTGGGGGTACTGGGAGCCAACACAGGCTCTGAGGTGGGACCTACAACAAAGTGTGGTGAGGGGAGACCTCCACCTGATGAGAGTTCCTGATAGTTCTAAGTGGAAATACAGCCCAGCACCCTGATATGCCTAAGAGGGACAACAGGAGACAGGCACCAAAAGAGCATGCTAAGCTCTAACCAGAAGAACATTGACAGCAGTGTGTATAAGCCATGCATATTGGGGGAGGGGGGGTGACTGTCACCTCAAATGATGGTATATACATCTTAGAGCAGGATGCCCCTACTTTACCCAGCTGAGAGTTGCATTATCACCTTGACAGAGCACAAGGCCTGAAGCTCCTTAAGTATAAATGGACCAGGCTGCAGGTTTCCTCCTGTATGGGCTATGGAGACTACAGATCCAAGCATTAAATACTTCATCTTAAGCTATGTGATTCACCTGCAAATTGATGCCACCTTCCTCAGGCTACGATTTATAACATTTTCCTTTGGCTGGCGCAGAATGTATACTCAGAAGGAAAGAGGATGTGAAATATGAAAATAATGGACGAGAGAGGCTAAAAGGAAGCACTTCTCCAGCTCTATCTTGTTGCTCCTTCAGGTGTGCAACAACTTGAAGGCTGTTAATATTTGCTAGCTTCTTTATTACGGTAGTTATGACAGGTGACAGTTAAATGAGTCGCCCCTCCTGTGCTCACTTTGGAATTCTGTAGAGAGCAATGTGTTTCAGCGCCCACTGAAAATCCTTCACTCACAGTATTTGTATCAGGTACCATTGTTTGGTAATCGCTGGAATTCTCCTAGCCTTCTTTGCCACAGGCAGCATGCCAACTACACTCGCATAGTGATTTGCTCTTCGAGGATGCACGTATGACACAGTAATCTGCTGCTCCTCCTCTCAGCCCTTTTCTGAAGAATCTTTCTCAACTGCTTTTGCAGAACATATGCAACCGCTATTTGAAAGGTGCGCAATGAAAAACTGAACAATTTAAAAGCAATTAAAAGGAGAATTAAGCTGTCACAAACTGCATAGGCATCCTCTAACCACAAAGGCTCATTTTCAAGCCAATATCTTCTGTAAGACAAATGTATCATTCATTTTTAAACGCTTGTATTTGATATTATAGAGCAAATTCACAGCATTTTGTTCTGCATACAGATGCAAGCCAAAGGGGGAGTTTCCATTAGTTCTCCAGAAAACACATTTCAGGCCATCACAGAATGATATCCAGAAATGCTATGACCTTTAGGGTGGATTGAACTGCTAGTTGGGGATTTTTCCAACCTGGGATGGGGGTGGAGGGGAGGAGGGGTGTCTGGTGGGGTGGGGATGGCCCATCAATGGCAGTGCAGCACAGGGGTCAGAGACACCACTGCAGTATGGAAGAAAGCCTAGGAAAGATGAATGGACTGCGAGCTGTGGGAACCAGCGTTGTTCTGAGAGATCTCAGCTTTTTGTTAGAATTCTCGGCTCATCGCTGCTTGCCTACAGGCTATTCTGCATGGCTACTATAGTCGGTGAGGATGTGGAAGCTGCATATGTAGGACAGCGTGTAGTTGCCTTTGCTGTGTCAGAAGTCCATTTCCACGGGGCTGGGTGGGGGAAGAGGGCCTGGGGAATGTCATAGTAACTGTGAGCATTCCCCTCACAGGAGGGGAAGAGAAGTAGTATATCACTAATACATACTCACCTTCTGGCCCTGGAAGACATCTGTCCTTAAACCTCTAGGGCCCAAGTCTAAATCATGGTCAGTGACCAGTCACCAAAAGTTGGGTAAAATTACTCAGGGAGGCTTAGTCAGTGAGCGAGTATCATCACACACAGCATCAGCCCTGATGTTGGCATTTTCAGCAGAGCAGGCAAAGAGAGGCATAGAGAATTAACTCTTCTCAGACTTGCCCGGTCCTGGCTGAGGTGTACTGGCAGGGCACAGCAAGGAAGCATGCACCCTACTGCATGTGGGCTGTAGATAAATAGGAGACTATGTTCTCCAGAGCAGCAACACTATTCCTAAGCACTTTTTTTTTTTAATTGTGTGAATTTAGACATCCTATCTGCAGTGAACAGAACGAATACCAGACACAGCTGTAAGGCACAAAACCAGGCCAGAGTGGGATGTTGTTAAAAATCTGTAACATTTAAGGCACATTTACCCCTGGCTGTTTCATGAGCCAGATTTACACTGGAATAATTTTCTAATACAAATGTAAAAATTAGGTCAATCACAATTTCATTTACAAACTCAGGAATAGGAGAGCTCTGCCACACTTCCCCTTTTCTTGAAAAGGGCTCTGGGAGTTTCTGGCTCTGTGGAGATGGACTAGGGAAAGGGTAGGGCGGGGGAGCTCAGGATTTGCTCATCTCCAGAACTGCGGGGGGGGGGGGGGGGGGATGGGAGGTGGGAGAGAGAACAGACGGATGAGGGGGACGACAGAGGAAGGTAAGTGCAGAATTAGGTTGCATTAACTGGCACTGTTTCCCTCTTCCTCCTCAGAAACCCCACTTTAGGAGGAATCCAGGAACAGCCACACTAGACACAGTGTCCCTGAAAGAACAGCTCTAACAGAGCAGAGGTAAGGGGTATCCATACAGATTGAAGGTTATGTAGGAGGAGCAAGATGGTTCTACTCTAGGAGAAATGCATGCATGCACCCACACACACACACACTCTTCCTCGCCCCCTTCTTTCCCCCCCGGAGAGAATAATTTCTGGAAAACTCACAATTACCCTCTCCATGGGTTATTTCTGTGGAGAGGAGAATGGAAATATGCAAATACATATATACGAGGAGGAAAGCAACAGACTTAGTGCACCACTAAGCATATGTTCTTGCATACCTATTGTACAGTACAGAGAAAAGAGTTTTTGGGGGGGTTATGAATGACTGTATATTAAAAATGTAGGAACAGAATTAATTATTTTGGCATCTAGAAAACTCAGTTTACATTTGAGGTTAGAAGGGAGCATTCACAGTGAGTTGTCCAAGACATGGTTCCTGAAAAAGGATTTTTTGATGCTGGCCGAACAGATGTAAAAAATATCAGTGACAACAAAAGAGAAAGTAAAAGAGAACTTAAGGCAGGTTTCCCAGGCACAGACTGGTGTGAAAGAGTTGCTTTGTTAAAGGAATTATCCTTGAAAATTAATAATCAGAGGTGAATTTGCAGAATTTCCTTTCTGCAAATGTATGGAGGAAATCAGAATTAATCTTTCCATCTTTAAAATCATACAGATCCTAATTAAACAACTCTCCAAAGGAGGTTTGAATATTCTCATTGCATGTAACTGGGAGCCAAAGACCAGCTTACGAGACAGAAAGAGCACTTCTCTAAAGTTCAGAAAAAAAAGATTTTGCCATCAAACTGTTCTGACACCAAATTCTTTGGTTTCAACATTGGTTGTTTCTCTCCTTGCATAAGATGTTCAAGTAAATCTTCAAATCTACTGTATGTATTCCAATCACACAAATGTCAACTCTCTCCTCCTGGCACATGGTGGACCCTCTTCTTTGATATCCCTTTTAGAAAGGCACAAACATCTTGCAGTGGCCAAACAGTCATACAGCTGCATCTTTAAAAAGGAAGTCAGAGTCAGTTTGGTTTGCCACAAGCAAATTAATTTATTTGATTAAAAAATATGCAGGAAGCCACTATGAACTCTTTTGGGGGGGTATGAGGACATGGAGTATTCACTGATTATTACATGTAGGTTATGTTGTTGTTATTGTTAGCTGTTAATAAGTTACTGTGTCAATTGACCATGCTAAAGTACTGTGTTGTAAATATATTGAGCTACATCATACAGAACATTAATAAATTCTTCCATACAAACTCTGCCATGGAAAATGTAAATATTCCATTTGTGAAGTATTCTGCCTAGTTTTAACATTTGATTCTTACCTGTTGACTGAGTAATACATGAGATCTTGTAGGATAACCAAATGCTCAAAGCGCAAAGGAATGTAGCTAAGAAACCAAACGTCTGTTAAAAGAAACGGTATATGTAAAAAGAAAGCATGTTCACTTATCTACACTGCAGAGCATCCCATGCATTCAAATTCCATAATTATTTATTCATTGATGGGGAAATTCCCCCCACTGTGCCTGCATGAAGCATCTGAATCATTTATGCCCACAAATTAGAGTTTACGAAGGCTTTAAATGGTACATAGATCTCATGCAGGATCTCTGTACATGGGCGACTTTCACCCTGTGCACCCAAAAGTGTGCTGAATGCTAATACCTCCCAAAACAAACAACAATCTCCCTCTTTTTTTCTTTGCTGCTTGTAGCTTGATTCATTTTTAAGATTTCTTAAATGTGTGTAAATGTAAATAATTTACTCAAGGGAAAGCTGAGTCAAAGAGATGAGTTGTACAGTTAGACCCAGAGCCTCAAAAATATTTAAGAACCTAAATACCTCTGAGGATCTGGGCCTTGGTGGAGTGAGTTTCCCAGTCTAAATCCCGTTCCCATCAAAATTCAATTTCCCATATATAGGCGCCTCCCCCAATCAATCCCTATGGAAGTTCATGACTGGGGAGGCAGAGGTGACTTCAGAGGTAGCTAGGGCCAATCCCATGGTGGGCTTTAGTTCTCATGACACAGACCTTGAACTGGACTCTGTTAAGTAGGGAGCAAATGCAAAGAGCAGAGCACTGGGATGCTGTGCTCATGATAAGTTTTGTTGCTAAACTGACAAACTGCCTTGTTTTGTAGTGAAGTAAAGTTACTTAATCCTCCACCAAAACCCATTGGTTCTTTGTGTTTTGCAGCAGCTAGAGCCTTGTGCTTTACCTCTTTAACATGTCTAATCTCCCCCAATGTAGGGAACTGGAATCCCACAGTAATCAATTTTCTTTTGTGTAGTTATGGTATGTTAATTGAAACAAGCCAAAAAGATAGTACACCCATGGAGACCAAACAAGACAGGATTGTAAAGAAAATAAAGCTGAAAGCAGTAAATTCCTAATGTAGAGTAACAAAGTGTCAGGACTAGTAAACACTTATCTAACGAACAGCCTTACCGCTCCAGCTACGAGTCCTGCTGAACTATAGCTCTTTGACGTTGCCACAATAGAGGCAATGAGAAGCAGGAGTGTACCAATTAAATAATGGAGAAGTTCCTGAAAATACAAACATAGCACTGTTTAGAAGGGAAACATATCAGAAAAGCATTTAAACAAACCAACAAGCAGGTAGACAAAAGGCAGGCTGGCTGTGGTAGCATGTTTCAGAGCAGCTCAGTGGGGGGAAGGAAACAGAATTAGATTTCAGGATGTGGTTGGTCAGGTGTGTAGGGGTGAACAGAAGAACATGCTTCACCCCCCCCCCCCCATGACAGTAAGGTCTTTAACAGAGCTAAATTTTGCTTGATCTACTAGCAACTTACCACAAACACAACAGGACATAGGACAGGACCCACAAAACCAGACACCCACCCCACAAAAAAACAAGTTTCCTCATATCTAATGTCAAGTCTCCAAAGAACCTCTCAAGCAGAGTGTACATTGTATGTGGCAGAAGAGCAGCTAAATGATAGAGCTAGTTGAAACATTTTTTATGACCGTCTTTCTCCCCCCAAAACTCAGTTTTGTCAGAATTGAAGCATTTTGCAGGAAAATTTCTATGGCATTTTAGATGGAGAAAAGTTAAAACAAATTGTTTCACCTTTCTCACTATGAAGAACGTCAAAACATTTCATTTTGGTAAGGTACAATGATTTGTTTTAACTCTACTGTTTCAATCAATTTCGTTTAGGCTTTTATATTATATTAAATATTCATTTAATAATAATATAAAGACAATATATTTTATCATATATATACTTATGGTTTATATTATAATATTTTGACATTATCTAGACAATTAGACATGATCAAAACAAAATGTTGTGATAATTTTGAACCTACATTTATCAGAATTATTTTTTTGCTGGAAATTTCAGCTTTTCATTCAAATTCAGAACAAAAACAACATTTAAGAAATGTTAGAATTTCCCACAGAACGGAAGTTCCAGTTTCTCTTTACACTCTTCTCAAGCCCTGAACATATGTGAAATCTCATTCACTTCACAAACACAGAAACACACTCTCCTCCCAGCTCTGCTCTCTATATCAGTACTGCAAACTGTCATGCTGCTATTTGTGCCTTTTCTTCCTTCTTCAATTATATCTTTGCTTCTCTGAACTCCCGATGACTATTTATGAGTTCTGTGGCGCAGAAGTGGATTCTTTTTGGTGATTGGAACATGTATAACTGTATTTTGGAGGGAAATTCTTCTTGTTTAGGAGTCTCTCCCTTCCTGGCTGAAGGAACTAAATCATGTTCGGGAAACTGCAGCCAACAAAATCTAATATGCTTCCCCCCACACACAACTTTTTAAACAAAAGGCTAAGATATGAAAATTCATACAGTCTTTTAATCAGGTGATCTATGTGCAATAGAACATATCTTGAGAGGACACTGGTTATAATGAGAGATAAGCCAAAGTGACAATATTTGGATCAGGATTTTAAGCACTTCCCATGTATGAAGGGTTTCAATCCAGGAGTTTGGTTTGGTTCATTGTAAAAATGTTGGGCCTCTTGCAAGATTTGGATGTCGATCTGGATTTTAAATCCCCATGAAGTTTGGGGGCTATACAGATCCAGAATTTAGGTTCAGGTCTTTCTGTAATCAATACTGAGAGACAGAGAAATTAAACATGAACTTCAGCCTACACTTTCAAAATTCTTTTTATTTTTTACCAGTCAAAACTTTTACCAGTCAGTTCTGGGTACTCAACTGGTGACTGACGCAGCTGGTTTTCAGAAAAGGAGTTCTCAGCACTTTCAAAAGAATCAGGCTCCTTTAAGGTGTCTCAAATTGGTCACTCACAAATTGGGTCACCCAAAGTCACTAGTCACTTTTGAGCATTTAGGTTGAACTGGTCTCTTATACAAGCCACACCTCTAACATTTATCTTTAGGCAAAATCAGAAGAGGCCTGAATAGTTGGGAGGTGCACTTTTTTTTTTTTGGGGGGGGGGGGGGAGGATTGCAATTGTAAATATATTCTTTAATAAAAAGGGGGGAAGATGTAAAATTAATGCTGATCTACAGTAAGAAAGGAGTATGTGCACATTCCTTAATCTGACATCAATCCAGTGAATTATGTATACAGTTTGCCTTAAAAACAGTCTAACGCCTTCTTTAATTTCCTGGCAGGACCTTCCCCCTTTTAATTCATTCTGAGACAGATTAATATGTCATTAGGCATAATGACAGCATGTTGTAACAGAGTGGCAAGATCTAGGATCTCACACAAGGATGCGGGACTCATCTGTTGATTGACCTGCTAGTGAGAGTTAGAGCCCTGTGTAAAGCTGCTAAGTAAGTTCTGCTGACTCACTGCAGTTTGTACAGTGTGTTAATTCCACAAGGATATAAGAGGAGGACATGACCCTCTGCCATGGGAAACCAAGAGATGAGACAGGAACATCCTACAGGAAATCCTAGGAACAGTCAGACACTGGGATGGGGTGTGATGGGATGGAAAGTTGAGGGCTATATTTGACTTGGTACAGCATGGTAGACTCTTTGGAACATGGTGGAGTACATGAATTCTAATTCAACGATGAGGTAGTGTAACTAGTTCCTAGTCATGCAGTTGTAACATAATTTCCCCAAATCCCCATTACTCTGTATCTTCTCCAATTGCTAACACCTGTGCAAAGTGGATGGAAAATGCTACCATTCTGATCTGATGGTATTTTGCACCAATTTTTCACAATCGGATCAGCAGTGAAGAATCAGGCCTGTAACCGTCCAATGTAATGAACATGAGAGGAAAGATGCAATTGCCACATCTACGAAGACTTAGCCCTTGTCTACACTAGTGGGGGGATCGATCTAAGTTACGCAACTTCAGCTACGTGAATAACGTAGCTGAAGTCGACGTACTTAGATCGACTCACTGTGGTAAGTCGACTGCTGCCGCTCCCCCGTCAACTCCGCCTGCACCTCTCGCGGAGCTGGAGTACAGGAGTCAACGGGAGAGTGCTCAGGGATCGCTGCCCGCTGATCCGGCAGGTAGTGAAGACATACCCTAATAAAAGTTATATCAAAGTAGAAACAGGCTAAATACTTTGAAAGAAACTTGAAGACTTGTCTAGATTTTCTCCAGAAATTAACATTATAAGAATGCAAGATCCCTTTGTAATTCTTATTATACAGACTCAAAGGGCCAAATTCTCATGTGGGGTAACAGCAGATATACATTTAACTTAGCATTTCAATGGATACCCAACAATCTCCCAGAAGCCTTGCCTATATTTAACAATAGATCTAAGAATTCCTAATAGGACTGTTTTCACATAAGTGTTATGTTATTATACGTAGTCACCAAATAATCACAACTGTGGTATTTAGCTTTGTGTTTTGTTTGCATTTATCTGCAAATTGTGGAGTTTGAAAACCAAAGTGACGTATAACATTGACTGTAGACTCCACTAGATAATGGGTGAAATCCTGGCTCCACTGAAGTCAGTGAAAAAATTGCCACTGATTTCAATTTCATCAGCTATTCAGTGTCAGCCACTATGTGTAATACAAGCTTACAGCTTTTTCCTGTTTGCATTAACCAAGTACAAAATATCAGGTTATAATCAGAGTTCAACATGAGCCCCAGCTACAAAATTCAAATCTGAATTTTGGCTATCTTATAATATGCAGGCATATGGATCCAAGATTTGATCAGTTATTAAGGTTGTGTCCATCTGGAAAATTCAGATTTCAAACATCTTGTAAACATGAGGATCTGCAGACCTGAGGTTTTGGATGTGGCTCATGATTGCTACAGACTGGTGACCCATTCATTTGTTATGCTACATTTCATAAACACAGCAATTCCTGATAAAACAACAACAAATAATAATGAATCTGCACCAACACCCAAGAGTACATTACTTTGGGGGAGGAAAAGAGTGTAACATAACACATCAGTAGTATGGAGGATTTTGAAGGAAAGAGAGAATGGTTAGAGGGAAATAAAGCAAAGAGGAAAACAGAAGAAAACTAGTGAAAGGGAATGATGGCATAGGAAATAATCCCATGGAATAGCTGTATTTCTGATGTTAAGCTTTCCTTCTCCCATAGCTGCAGGCATATCAGTAGAGCTGGTCAGACGCTGTCACAACCCATAATCTGATGGAATTTTTCATCAAAATTTCAAGTTTTGATGCAAAAAGTTGAAAGATTTTCCTGAAACTACACCATAATTGTCAGACAGCTCTGCAGAGAAGGAGATGCTACCACTTTTCAGAGTAAGGTGCGCAAACAGAAAAGTTTGTAACTGGCATGCAATCCATGTGGCAAAATGGTCAGATCTGGGTTCAGCTCTGATACTAGTGTGTGAGAGATCTGGGGCAAGTCACATAACCAGTCTGGACCTCAGCTCTTCTTTCTCTATAATAGAGATAATGAGGCTCACCCACCTTTGCAGAGGTCTGTGGATGAAGACTGGTATAGAAGTGTATTATTATGATGATGATTATGGTGCACTTGTCCCCTCACCCTGTCTTCTGCGAATGTCATCAGTCCCTCCAGTGGTTGAGATCAATAGCGGAAAAAGCAATGCAACTCAGCAGTTGGAAGCACAAGTAACAGGACAGTAACTATAAAAGTTGCTGAAATAAATCTTGCCAAGGAACAAGGAAGAACTGGAGATCAGCTCCAAAAATACAATATAGTTTAGAAGAAGTTTTAAAATCGGAAACAAATGCACAGTAAAAAAACAAACACACACACACAAACTCTCTCACACACACACAGAGATTTTTTTTTTTCAGCATGTCTTAAAATGGGCCATCTATAGCTTGTCCATTACTCTGCCCTCAAGGAAGTAAAGTTTCCTTATCCCATGAGATGGGCTCCACAGCATCCGTATACAGGACAGCAATTATGCATGTGTTAACTTACACTCATCCTTAAGTTTAAAATGTTTCTTGACTCAGGGCCTATCTGCTCAATGCTAACTTAAGAAGAGCACTGGACATGAAGATCTCTCATTTTCTTTTATCTGCATCAAAGTAACTCAGTTTATACTGGTGTAAGGCAGAGTAGAATTAGACTCAAAGAATGTGGGAGAGTGCCTGCCTGCTCCAGTTCAGCAGGCAGTATGAAAGATGAAGTGACTGGTCAAAGGATTCATGAAGGACAAGACGAGAGGGAAACAGAGAAAAAAGCAGTGGCTCCACAAATAATCAGATAGAGCAACTAAAGAGGTTAGTGCATGAGAGGTGCAGGGTAGCAATCCCACCAATGTCACTTACCGCAAGTGGCCAGCTAATACAGGTGAGCATTCTGTATGCTCTGAAAAGGTAGACAAAATAAAAGACAAGAATCATAATCAAGTCACACATGGTGACAGTTTCAAAGTAGACGGATGCACTGTAATTTGTCCACGCTGAATTCTTTACACAGATGAATCCAATCAGCAGTGATATCTGAAAGACAGAATACATTTTATTGAGCAACCCCCAGGTGCTCAGAGTGCTTCATACAAAATATGAAGAACAATTCAAATACATACATCATTTAAAAATCAAGCAGGTAAAAAGCATTTTAGATGAGCCCAGTACAGACAGAAGGAGAAAGTAATGAGCACAGAACCAACATGAGGATAATAAAAACCTCTTTGAAATAAATATCTTGAGATAATTTTTAAAAGCATAGAGAGACAAATGTCAGAAGTGAGCAAGTTCCACACCACAACACCCCATCACTAGTAAGAGCACTGCCACCGGCCAACCTGAAATGCAACAGTGGGATCCCTAAGAGGTGGAGAGGTCTCAGAGTGTAGTGAATAACCAGAAAGAGATCTCAAATACAGACAGGTTTTCAAAAGGCTCTCAGTGACTGGGGTGCCTAAATCCCATTAGCTTTCACAGGGTTTTAGGCACACAAGTGCTTTTGAAAATGTTAATCAGGGTCTAAACTGTTAAAGGCTGTAAAAACGGAGGCCCTGAGCTTGCAAGTACTCATATGCGTACTCTTATTCATGTGATTGCATTCATTGGGACTTCTCATATACATAATCTGAGGATCTGCCTCCAATAGGGCCAAACTAAAATCAATTTACTTCTTTACCACTAGCCAAAGGAAAGAATGTAGGATGCGCATAATATGAAAAATATATAAAAAAGTAGAGGAATTTTATAGCTTGTCCCTATGATTGTCACACCTGACAAATCACCTATGAACTACATATATAATTGTCACATTACAATATTAACATCAAGTAGCTTGTACTCACTGTGGTTTTTCATAGATACTAAGATCAGAAGGGACCACTATGATCATCTAGTCTGACCTCCTGCACAATGCAGGCCACAGAATCTCACCCACCCACTCCTGCGAAAAACCTCACCTATGTTTGAGCTATTGAAGTCCTCAAATTGTGGTTTAAAGACTTCAAGGAACAGAGAATCCTCCAGCAAGTGACCTGTGCCCCATGCTACAGAGGAAGGTGAAAAAGCTCCAGGGTCTCTTCCAATCTGCCCTGGAGGAAAATTCGTTCCTGATCCCAAATATGGCCATCAGCTAAACCCTGAGCATATGGGCAAGATTCACCAGCCAGATACTACAGAAAATTCTTTCCTGGGTAACTCAGATCCCACCCCATCTAACATCCCATCAAAGGCCATTAGGCCTATTTACCATGAATATTTAAAGATCAATTACCAAAATCATGTTATCCCATCATCCTCCATAAACTTATCAAGTTTAATCTTAAAGCAAGATAGGTTTTTTGCCCCCACTGCTTCCCTTGGAAGGCTATTCCAAAACTTCACTCCTCTGATGGTTAGAAACCTTCATCTAATTTCAAGTCTAAACTTCCTGGTGGCCAGTTTATATCCATTTGTTCTTGTGTCCACATTGGTACTCAGCCTAAATAATTCCTCTCCCTCTCCGGTATTTATCCCTCTGATATATTTATAGAGAGCAATCATATCTTCCCTCAACCTTCTTTTAGTTAGGCTAAACAAGCCAAGCTCCTTGAGTCTCCTTTCATAAGACAGGTTCTTCATTCCTCGGCTCATCCTAGTAGCCCTTCTCTGTATCTGTTCATCCTTCTTAAACATGGGAGACCAGAACTGCACACAGTATTCCAGGTGAGGTCTCACCAGTGCCTTGTATAACGGGACTAAAACCTCCTTATCCCTACTGGAAATACCTCTCCTGATGCATCCCAAGACCGCATTAGCTTTTTGTACAGCCATTTCACATTGGCAGCTCATAGTCATCCTATGACCAACCAATACTCCAAGGTCCTTCTCCTCCTACATTACTTCTAATTGATGCGGCTTATAACTAAAATTCTTGTTATTAATCCCTAAATGCATAACCTTACACGTCTCACAATTAAATTTCATCCTATTACTATTACTCCAGTTTACAAGGTCATCCAGATCCTCCTGTATGATATCCCGGTCCTTCTCTAAATTGGCAATACCTCCCAGCTTTGTATCATCCGCAAACTTTATTAGCACACTCCCACCTTTTGTGCTGAGGTCAGTAATAAAAAGATTAAATAAGATTGGTCCCAAAAATGATCCCTGAGGAACTCCACTGGTAAGCTCCCTCCAGCCTGACAGTTCACCTTTCAGTAGGACCCGTTGTAGTCTGCCCTTTAACCAATTCCTTATCCACCTTTCGATGTTCATATTGATCCTCATCTTTTCCAATTTAACTAATAATTCCCCATGTGGCACGGTATCAAACGCCTTACTGAAATCTAGGTAAATTAGATCCACTGCATTTCCTTTCTCTAAAAAATCTGTTACTTTCTCAAAGGAGATCAGGTTGGTTTGGCACGATCTACCTTTTGTAAAACCATGTTGTATTTTGTCCCGTTTACCATTGACCTCAATGTCCTTAACTACTTTCTCCTTCAAAATTTTGTCCAAGACCTTGCATACTACAGATGTCAAACTAACAGGCCTGTAGTTAGCCGGATCACGTTTTTCCCCCCTTTCTTAAAAATAGGAACTATGTTAGCAATTCTCCAATCATATGGTACAACTCCTAAGTTTACAGATTCATTAAAAATTCTTGCTAATGGGCTTGCAATTTCATGTGCCAATTCCTTTAATATTCCTGGATGAAGATTATCTGGGCCCCCCAGTTTAGTCCCATTAAGCTGTTCGAGTTTCGCTTCTACCTCAGATATGGTAATATCTGCCTCCATAGCCTCATTCCCATTTGTCATGCTACCATTATCCCTAAGATCTCTTTAGCCTTATTAAAGACTGAGGCAAAGTATTTGTTTAGATATTGGGCTATGCCTAGATTATCCTTAACCTGCACTCCATTCTCAGTGTTTAGCGGTCCCACTTCTTCTTCCTTTGTTTTCTTCTTATTTATATGGCTATAGAACCTTTTACTATTGGTTTTAATTCCCTTTGCAAGGTCCAACTCTACTTCACTTTTAGCCTGTCTCACTTTATCCCTACATGTTCTGACCTCAATAAGGTAGCTTTCCTTGCTGATCCCTCCCATCTTCCACTCCCTCTATGCTTTCTGCTTTTTCTTAATCACCTCTCTGAGATGCTTGCTCATCCAGCTTGGTCTACAACTCCTGCCTATGAATTTTTTCCCCTTTCTTGGGATGCAGACTTCCGATAGCGTCTGCAGCTTTGATTTAAAGTAATCGCAGGCCTCCTCTACCTTTAGATCCATACATTCTTCAATCCAATCCACTTCCCTAACTAATTTCCTTAATTTTTGAAAAAGTCAGCCCTTTTGAAATCAAAAACTCTAGTTGCAGATTTATTTTTGTTTGTCCTTCCATTCAGTTTGAACTGCAATAGCTCATGATCACTTGAACCAAGATTGTCCCCTACAACCATTTCTTCTATGAGGTCCTCACGACTCACCAAAACCAAATCTAAAATGGCATCCCCTCTAGTCAGTTCAGCAACTACTTGATGAAGGAATCCATCAGCTATCGCATCTAGGAAAATCTGAGCCCTATTATTATTACTAGCACTCGTCCTCCAGTCTATATCTGGGAAGTTAAAGTCTCCCATGATCACGCAGTTTCCATTAGTATTTACTTTATTAAAAACATTAAAAAGGGCTCTATCCATATCCAAATTAGATCCTGGCGGTCTATAGCACACCCCAAGCACTATCCCAGGGGAGGCTCTAATACTTTTCTTCCCCAATGTGATTTTTGCCCAGACTGACTCTGTCTTATCCATTCCATCACTTCTTATTTCTTTACATTCTACCTCATCATTGATATACAATGCTACTCCACCACCTTTACCTTTATTTCTGTCTTTCCTAAACAGCACATACCCTTCAATACCCATACTCCAGTCATGACTACTATTCCACCATGTTTCTGTTATCCCTATAATATCTGGTTTCACTTCCTGCACCAGTAGCTCTAGTTCCTCCATTTTGTTACCTAGGCTCCTCGCATTGGTGTACAAACATCTTAATTTTTGCTGTTTGGCCTTGCTCACATTCTGTACCCGATTAGGCACGGCCATTCGACAGCCAGTATAACCTATTAGACTGGTATCCACACTGCCCTTCCTCCTTATGTCCATTCTCCTACCCACAGCTGTATCCTTTCTTACTTTGTTTTCTTCCCACTCAATGCTAAAATCCGGCGTGGAAATTACTTGGACATCTCCCAGCCATCTTCCCCAAATTCCTAGTTTAAAGCTCTCAATCAGTTGTGCCAGTCTCCATCCTAGAAGTCTATTTCCTTCCCTACTCAGATGAAGTCCATCCCGAGAGAACTGTCCTCTGTCCATGAATGCCTCCCAGTGGCCATACATCCCAAAGCCCTCCTTATAGCACCACTGCCGAAGCCAACTGCTGATAGTCATAATCTTGTCATACCTTTGTTGCCCCTCTCTAGGAACAGGCAGAATCCCACTAAAGATTACCTGAGCCTCGATTTCCTTAAGCGTCTTCCCCAGCCTGGCATAGTCTCCCGTAATACTTTCCAGCGAGAATCTAGCCGTATCATTTGTTCCCACATGAAGGATAATTAGGGGATTCTTACCTGCTCCCTTTAGGATCCTTTTCAACCTCAGGTCTACATCCCGTATCTTAGTACCTGGAAGACGGCACACCCTCTATTCTTTGGATCAGCTCTGGTTACAGGCCTGTCTATTCTTCTCAGTAAGGAGTCCCCGATCATATAGACCTGCCTTTTCCTGGTGACTGTGCTATTCTCCAGTCTATCCCCTGTTCCCTCTGGCTGCAAGTTCTTTCCATTCCTATTCTCCCTTGTAATCCTCTTCAACCCATCCTGTATCCTCCTGGGGCTCATATTTGGTGTAGTCTCCATTGACTCTTCCCCTTTTCCTGTAGAACTACCTGCTCTTCTCTTCTTCCTTGCCCTTCCACTTTCAGGAACTACCTGCTGAGCCCCTTCTTATTTCCAACTCTACAAACCTATTCTTGAGCTCTATTTCTCCTTCACTAGCCCGTCTTTTCCTCTGCCTGGTTCTTTTAGTCACATGCTTCCACTGACCACTTTCTTCACCTCATTCCTGCTTCCATCTGCAAGTCTGAGTTTTTCCTCTTCAGATACCTCATGTCTTTGCTCCATAAGCTGCTCGAACCCCCTTCTAAACTCAACCAGACTTTCCACCTGCATCTCCAAACCTCGGATCTTTTCCTCCATCAGCTCTATCGGATGGCATTTCATGCAGACAAAACTCTTACCGGATACCCCCTCCAGGATCATGTACATACCACAGCTTCCACATCCAGTCATCTTCATTGTGTCTTCCGCTACATGGGTCACTCCCACTGCTGCCTCTGTACCTGTCATAGCCTTCCCACCTAAATCCTGTTAATCTGGGAAACACAAACCACACCAAAACTCCACCCCCCACAGCAAAACCAAATCCCAAACAAGTACCACAACACAAACTCCCCTTCCAAATTCCCCTGTTTACAGCTCTGTTTGCTGGCTCCTATGCCACTGCAGCTGTCTGTCCTGCTGCCTGACTGGCTGCTACCTTTTAGGACCCCTCCTCAGAGAAGCCCCACCCCCTAATCAGGGCTCAGCTTCTCTCCCAGCACAAAGCCCCTACAAGCCTCTACACATACAAATACTACAAATACGAAACCAAATACACATACCTTCTCCTCCAACAGAACTTCCACTCAAACTCTCCTGTTTACAGCTCTCATGTGCAGACTTACAAAGGACTTGACTTAAAAAAAAAAAAAAAAAAAAAAAAAGCAGCAGCTGCTACGGTCATTTGCCTACTTATGCCTATCGCTGCTTCTAGCCATAGTAGATAAAAATCTATGAGTTAAAAATAATTTTAAAATATTGATTTTTTAATTTAATTAAATACAGATTTATTTTTCAAAATACACCTATTTATGATTAAATTTGAAATTGACAACACATATCAAGGCCTAAACTTACTATCATCTATGAAATTATTTAAATTAAATATAAAATAACATTACGCAGTACATGTTTGCTGCCAAGTTTTAAAGAAAATCATGGCAGCGGACTGGTGGAAGTCACTGGCTAAGCACCTGGAACCAGAGTTTGCTGAAGTGCTAAACCAGCTTTTGACAGCAGCAGCCTCTTCTGCATATGCAGACAGAATATTTTCTTATTTCAGTTTATTCAGCTAGTTCAATTCAATGATTAGTTCATTCAAAGTTAAGAAACCAACTGGGAGTCGAAGAAGCAGGAGAGCCTGTTTTCCTCTTTCAATCTATGAATAAAAACTATGTGAGAAGATGAGATCCACTAGTTCTAAAATCTTGAAGGACATAGTGATCAGAAAAAATCAGTTCAATTCACTAACTACAGATAATATTGCCTTTGTTTAATAAATCAGTTATTTTTAAATGCAAAAAATGTTTTGATAACATTTTTGATTAACTTTTTTCTTCTTATGCATCCAGCACATTTAAGGCTGATTTCTTTTTTTTTTTTATTATTAAATAAAAGTAAATGCTTTTTTGTGCATTTCAATTGAATT
This sequence comes from Eretmochelys imbricata, assembly GCF_965152235.1. NCBI lineage: Eukaryota > Metazoa > Chordata > Testudines > Cheloniidae > Eretmochelys > Eretmochelys imbricata. The sequence continues at coordinate 194,414,921 of NC_135573.1, forward strand.
TGAATTTCCATCCAAACAGAATTTGATATAAATTGCAAGTAAAAAATTAGTCATCAAGTAAATAAGAAATGTATCATTCACCATTTTCTAACATAGTAAAAATGTAAAAATTAAGAAGCTGAATAAACGTAAATTAAGTTCTATCACCGCTTATATATATTGCTGGTTAGCAAAAAGATGCACCAAATTTAGTGTAAAGGCAATATTTAGTTGCAAATCAACATGTTTTAATAGCTTTTAACCAATGACAATCAACCTTTCTTCAGGAAAATAACTAAAGTACAAATGCAAAACTCAATTAAAATCAATTATTTAAATCAAGACTTTCTACTTGCTGATTTAAATCACGATTCAAATCAGTGATTTCAGTTACTTTGATTTAAATCAACCCACCCTGCTCCTAGCTGAAAACCACCTAGAAATTGTTGTTTTCCAAAGATCAGAAGTGAATTTAATACAATTAATACGTAAGAATTCAATACCATTTACATAAAAAGTATCATAATAAGAACATCTAATATAGGTTCACTCACCTAAAGAATTTTTTGTTTTATCATTAAAATTCTCATGAAAAAACAACATACACCTTGAGGTGGCAGTATTACAAATATTGATTATTTTTAAATGGCAGTTTTTCATTTTGTTTTCTAAGAACATTTGTTCATCTGACAAATCACAATCTTGATAGATAAAACAGACTTAAAAATCCCCAAAGCTCAAAACGGGCTGAATTTATTAAATATTTATACTTAATGCACAAAATTTTGCCCTCACTGTACCCCCGGAATCCCATTGAGCTGCATGGGAGAGCAGAATTTAGACCAATCTGTCAAAACAATTCTAACCATGACATACACCAGCATATTCTGATTATAAACTTTGTTAGTGTTCATTTTTTTTAAGGCCTTTTCACTTTTTCAGTTCCTCTTAAGTCAGTTAAGTGCAGTAAAATACTGATTCCGCAAAATGTTCAAAAGTTTTCTATTTAACAGTAGATATTACTCTACATTGTTGCACTGTAATCCCTCAAATTTCTATTGAACGGACCCTTTATCAGAATAATTTAAACATGCTCAAGAGAAAACTGTGGTTCATATTCTCATCCAAAGAAGACATCTGTATTTTGGAGGGAAGAGGGGGCTAAGACCTCAACTTCTCACCAACTGCAACCAAAATCTATGTGAGTTTGAATGTGAAACTAAATTATCCCTTTAGACATGTCTACAGACTGAGGACATACTCACATAAAAGGTGAATATGTATGAATACTACTGCCCTCTATTGAACAGAATGTCAGTCCATCCTATCATCTAACTCAGTGGTTCTCAACCAGGGGTATGTGTACCGTGTGGGTATTCAGAGGTCTTCCAGGAGGTATGTCAAGTCATCTTATTTGCTCAGTTTTACAAGAGGCTCTAGAGCCCTGCAGTAGGACTGGGATCCTCCAGAACCCACTGCCATAATAGCAGCAGTGGGATAAAAATTCAAACAAACAATGCAGGAGCGGGAGTGGGTAAGGCAGGGTGGGGCAGGACAGGAGTGAAATTTAAAGAATAGTCCTCCTGCACCGCAAACAACATGAATGCCCCAGCCAGCAGCCTCCGCTCTCCAGCTGCCCGGCTCCGAAGGCAGCGCCACCGCCAGCAGCAGTGCAGAAGTAAGGGTGACATGGTCTGGCGCTGCCTCAGAGCTGGGTGGCCAGAGAGTTTTTAAGTGAGGTGAAACTTGGGGTACGCAAGACAAATCAGACTCCTGAAAGGGGTACAATAGTCTGGGAAGGTTGAGAACCACTGGTCTAACTTATACTAGTGCACTAAACATGGGGTGTCCCAGTTTCTTCTTGTGGCAACCAAAGTGGTAGTTGCTTTTCTCACTGGGATATCTTGTACGGACCCATGGCATGACAGCTGCCTTACACCTCTACAGGCAGATGCCTAGCAGAGGGGGTTGGACTTTGAAGAACAAACAACCAGTACATTGTGCATACAGATTTCCAGTTGAAGGAGCAGATAACTACTTACTTCCCTGCAAGACGAGACCCCATGAGGAGCTATCTGCAGTAAAAGATTCAGAACACAGACACAATTGCGGGGGAACATGGGGGCTGCTAAGAGACGAAGTCTCTCTCCAAACCCCCATCCAAAAAAATGAAGTTGGCTATGTTCCTGCCCTCTGCTGCAAGGCTGTGGCATATTGGTGGAACCCTGTGGAAAGCTTACATTGTTTCTGCCTGTGCTGTACCTGTCCTGTGGATAAAAAGGACTTCAGCCTAGGGCTAAAAACTAGAGCAGATGAGGAATTTTTTGACAAAATGTTTCAACTGAAAAACACCAATTCGTCAAAACCAAAACTTCACGGAAATGTATCCGTTTCAACAAACCTTTAGACTGGAAGGTTTCTCACATCCAAAATAGAATTTCTGTCAAAACCAAGATAGAGAGAAAGAGAGACACTCCCTAGCCCAGTGGTTAGGGCAGTCACCTGGACTGTGGGCAGCGTGGTCCCAACCTGCAGTGTCCCCGCACCAGCATGGCCCTCTCACCCCTCCCCAGGCTGCAGAGGGTGGGGCAGAATGGTGTAGCAGAACCGGAACTCTGTTCTGGCATGTTCTGCCTCTGCTACACCACAGTGGGAGGCCTCAGTTTAAGTCTCTGCTCCACATCAGGCAGACGGCCCTAACCACTGGGATAGAGTCTCTCTCTCTCTCTCTCTCTCTCTCCCCCCCTCTCTCCACATTTTGGAAGATCTCGACTCTTGTTTTTGTTCCAGTGTGGAACAAAAACAAAATTAAAAAACCTCAGAATATTTTGCGAAATGGAACTATTGTTTTCCAGCCGCCCCTGCTGACAAGCGAGCACCTTTCATCAGCACTGCGTTCACTTGATGTAAGAAGCCTGCAGAGTCCTGTGCCCAGCAAAGCTTTACAAGTTGCCAGACTTCCTGCAAGATAAAATTGACAAACTGCAAAGAAAAAACAGTCTCTGCAATGGAGGGTTAGAGTCTTTGAGCCAAATTCAATGCTGGCCTAAGTGGGCAGACTTAATTCAAGTTATGCTTCTTTACGGGGTTGCATACTTCATACCGGGATAAACCGAGCTCTCTGCACACACCAGGGGCTTCTCACATCCATCCATTCTCCCCCACAAGCTCCTTGTGTACCATTCTCCCATCATCCCTGCAACTCCCCTCAATCTGTCCCTGTCAGCAGCTCTGTGCAGCCCCACCATTTCTACTTCACCCCATGTCCTCCATTCCACCTCTCCTGCCCATGCCAGGGGCTCTGTGTACAGCCATTCTCACCCCTGCATTCCCACCTTACTACCAGGGGCTCTGTGTGCCCTCTTCTTCCCTGCCCCCACTCCAGGGTCCCTCAGTCTCCCCCTCCAAAGCCAAGGACTCTGCGTGCACCCCCATTATCCCTAGCCCCCATTTCAGGGCCCCCCAATCACCCCCATGGCAGGGGCTCTGTGTGCACCCCATCCCTTACTTTCCCCCCTTTCCCCAAACCAGACACCGTAATTTCCCCACACACACACCAGGGATTATATGACCCCCATTTCTCCCTTGCCTATACCAAGGATCCCCATTCTGCCCCTATACCAGGGGTTCTGTTTGCTCCCTATTCCCTCCTCCCCCATGCCAGGGGGTATGTGTACATCCCCTTCTCCCTCCTCCCCCATGCCCTCACATTCCTCCTTATCTTCCCCACCATTATTTACCTGGTAGGGTGTCCGCAAGTTAAACTCTTTTGGGAGGATAAGCAGACATGAGATCGAGTATTGTTACGTTGGACAGCATTAATTGGTACCATCAGCCAGTTGTTTGGCCTGTAGACAATTGAAGAGGTGCTTGAGGCTGTGGCTGTGCTAATCAGATGTCTGGGGCTCCGTGAGTCGTCATCCCCCCCATATACCTCCGTTTTGTCCTCTGATTCCCTGCTCTCTCCCCCCTCCTCCCCCCAGCTCAATAAGATTCTGGCCACTGATGTCTAGAATAGTCTATGAAATTTTGGAATTGATCAAATGTGCCGTTCAAAAGTTATTGCATTACATACATACAGATATATGCCATCAAATTGAGTGTAAGGTCTTTGAGATAGCCAAGTGGAACAGACATGTGGAAGAACTGGAGAATAAAACTGAGAAACTGGAGGCAGAAGAGAGAGGGGAAAAGACATGGAACTACCTGTAGTCTGAAAATATTAGCAGAGAACTTCTGAAAACAACGACGATGCTCTCTACTAAGGTTTCCAAGCAGCCAATGCAACACGTGTGCAAGGCTGACTGAGGTTCCGTTAGAAAAAAGGGGCTTACACTTAAACATAGATTTGCAGGAGGAATCTAGTTACATAGTAAGACTTAGAAGACTGAGACTTAATGAGAAATTCTGGAGGCAGTAAGGCAGGGGAAGCTATGAATCTGAATCTTGCAGCTAAACCATGATAAGGACAAAATTCCTGTTATCAGCCAAAGCTGCAAAAGAAATCCTTTATTCAAGTGTCAAACAATACTTCATCCTCAGTCTCCGTCTTATTGTACAAATCAAGAAAGAAGAGCTAACCGGGATCAACCCCATATTGTCTCATCTTTTACTTAGACTGTAAGCTCGTTGGGCAGGGACTGTCTTTTTTGCGCATATACAGCGCCTAGCAAAAGAGGGCCGAGGTCTTTAGACACTACCACAATAATGAGAGGCCCTGGAAGAAACTACTGATTTAGCAGTGCTCTACCCCCATGGAGTAGAGGGTCCACTACAACAATTTTGTCTCCAAAACTGAGGCATAAAAAACTGTTGAACAAGCAGAAGGAGAAGAGTGAGCACTTCAAAGACCAGGACAGCAAAATCCATCTCTGATGTGTCTCCATACGGCCCACTTATCTCATAACTGTAAGGCAGTAGAGAATCAGGCTCAGAACCATCCGCTACAGTTCTTCAGAGTGGGTGGACATGGGATTTGAAGACAATCAACTCTCTCTTCCCAGTGTCCTCCCAGATTAGAACAGAATATAAGAAACAATTCATGGAAATTCTTTCATTCTGGGAGGTGCCCCGCAGTGTCCCTGATAGCTGCGAGGCAGTTGCTGCAGGGCTCGATCTATTTCAAGGATGGATTTTTTTTTTTTTGTGCCTATCAGTTTAATGCCAGAAGAGATTTAAACTGGATTTCTAACAGATTTCCTAATGGGAGATCTGTAAATCATAAGTGCACTATTTCCCTGCCTACTCTACAGGAAGTATAAGGGAAGGGATCAGCTACCCTACATAAAGCTGTAACTGTATTTGACACAGTATGTCAGTGGTTCCCAAACAGTGGGTCAGGACTCCCAAATGGTGTCACATCAGCAGCTGCGGTCACAGAAATCCCTAGTGTGCGGAGGACGCCATTTTGCCCCACACATCAAGACCTCGCATGTATGGTGCGTGCACGTTCACACTGCAGCGGACACCATTTTGAGCAAAGTGGCATCCTCCAATGCTTTCCTGCGGGCCATGCTGCTCCACACCACCCGCAAGAAACGTCTGTGCCTAACAGGAACCACTGAGTCAGAGGTTAGATTTCACATTAGCAGTTTGCCTAACTCTGGCATGAATCTGTTACATGCGCAGGACAAAATTTGTATTTGATTTTTATGCTAGAAACTGGGCATCTGTAGATAGTCCTGAACTTCATTAGATCTGGGTTGCCATAGAACAAATCCCAAAGAACAGTAACTTCCCCTGTAGTATTGGGCTGTAAGATTCCTCATTTGGAAAAAAATAAGTTAGCTTTCATTCAGCTAGCAGCCCCATTAAGCATTCTCTTAACGCCTGCTGAAGGACTACAGTTCTTTTGACCACAGCGAGAAACAATTTTATAATCCAAGAATAAATCTGTGTAAGTGCTTACAATGATCTTTCTTCAATATTCTGCCATATTTGATGTAATAAATAAAGCTATGGCTCAAGTAATAAAAAACACTGACATTTTACTCCATTAGAACATCTGGAGGGAATTCAGCTTTCTGCTGACATAGCCACTTGCAGCAATACAAACCTTGCATGGCCTGGGGTCACTAATACTGACTGTTCTGCTCTAAAGGTAGGTCCCACATCTAGTTTTTCTGAACTTTAGAAACTGGGTTTCATGAATTAACCACAATGGATTACATCTGTGGTTAAGAGTTCCATTTCTGTCACCATCTCACTTTATGCCAGAAAAATGTACTTGATCCCTAATATCTCGCAGATTTAGCCTATTAGTTAGGGTGAAAATACATTTGTTGTCATCCCCCATGCAATTTAATGCACTTGTATATCATCTGCGGGGTGCTGTATTTAGTTGTGAAATTATCAGTCCACTTTCTATTTAATTATTTTTTTTAAAAAATGTTACTTTACTACTTCTGTCTTGCTTTTGTTAGACCTTCTTTCCCTTTCTGGCTTCACTCCACTTCTTCCTGCTTTTCTTTCTCAGAATAGATAATGGTGTATCTTTTCCTGTGTTGTCCGTTTCCTCTTCCTCCAACCCATTACATTCCTTGCTCTTTCTTTCCCTGTCTGGTGTTCTGTACTCCTTCCCTTACATCTGCTGTCTCTCATTTCATCCCTCTCCAAATCTTTCTTGAGATAGATAGATATTATATATATATATATATATGCACACACACCCCATACTTCTCTTTTTAAAAATGTATCTCCCCACTCTCCAATCCACCAGTTTAAACACAAGGCATAGCTGGCTGCTAAAGTTTCCAACTGAGGACTAACCCTACTAGCCAAAGAATAATTTAAAAAGGTGTGGGGGGGAGCTGACATTACTGACAGGCAATCTCCAGGTGAGAAACCAACCTCCCACCAACCAGGACAAGTTACCATCAACAGGTTTGGTGCCTCATGCCGAGATGAAACCTACCTAATAGTACCTGTGCATTTCCAAACATTATACCCTAATGGTATGTCTACATTGCAGCTGTGAACGGGTCTCCCAGGCTAGGTAGACAGATTTGTGTTCTAAAAACAGCAGTGTAGACATTGTGACATGGGTGGCAGCTTGAGCTAGCTGCCCGAGTCCAAGCCCTCAGATTAGCCTGAGCCACCACCTGTACTATGGTATCTATGCTGCTATTTTTAACATGTTAGGTCAAGTGAAGCTAGTGGGTGAGAGTTTGTCTGCCTGGGTTGGGAGGCATGTTCCCAGTTACAGTGTAGACAGACCTAACACAGCAAAGGTGACACTAGTACATTTTAAATTACACTCTGCTGGAAAGAATTAAAGTATCCGTTTGGATGGCTTCCCAAACCAGAAAAGCGTGCAGGGCTCAAGGCCAAGGATACAAATGTTGGTTGTGAGAGACTGGCTCAGTTATTCTGAACAACAAAGCTGATTTCTGTATGATCAGTATTTCCTTTTACTTCACTGTAAAACTGGAAACCTGAGATGTAACAGCTGAGCTTCCATTAGAAAGAAAGATAAAGAGCCCAACCAATTTACAACTTCAGGAATGAAGTATGGAATCAGTTGCCTTAGAGTTTATGATTCTATGAAGCAGTAAATCTTTATTTGCATATTAATCTCTCAACCATTTCATCTAGACAGATTCCCTTGTTTCCTGCCTGCATTTCAAAAAAAAAAAAAAAAGGAGATTAGGCAGTGGATAAGGGATGTGTGTGTCTCACCTCCTTTCCGAAAGTAATTATTGAAGATAAAGGTGTTATGAATAACATCCATTCAGGTTTTTTTTCTGTCTTTTAAAATTCAGATAAGATGACAATCATACATACTAGAAAGCAGTAATACATCAATTAAAACATCCTGTAACTGGAGTAAACAGTTTTGATATTTCCCCATGAGTTTCAAAACACTAAATTGAATTACATTTAATTTTAAAAAATCTTTTGTATAAAACGTCAAAGAGAAAGAAACATCTACCATCACTTCTGTAAACTATGGCATGGCAGAGTCTGTGCATCTGGAGAGAAACTTCACAGGAAGCCAAGGTTAACAGGCAGGGCTGAGGGGTGGAAATGAACCCTCTGGGAGATTTCTAGCTATTTTACAGGATTCTGGTGAAATACAAACAGAATATAAACAAGATAGCTTCTCTGTTCTGGCTCCAACCAGCAACCTGTTTTTTCCCCCAAAAGTAGTCTAGTCCCTAAGGTCTGTTCTACACTACAGACCTATATTGATAAAACTACATTGCTCAGGGGTGTGAAAAATCCACATCCCTGAGCACAGTTATACCAACCTAACCCCCTGTGCAGACAGCGCTATGTCGGTGGGAGGGCTTCTTCTGCTGACATAACTACCATGGGTCAGGGAGGTGGATTTAGCCGACGAGAGAGTTCTCTCCCATCGGCTTAGAGCGTCTTTGTTAAAGCGCTACAGCTGTGCCAATGCAGCATTTTAAGTGTAGAATGGCCCTCAGATTATCTGCCTAAAAAGGTATAGCAGAGCCTAATTAACGAGGGCCATGTCTACACTAAACAGTTAAGTCGACAAGTTATGCCAGTGATCAGAAACTGCTATAATTACATCGTTTGTGCATGTTCACACAATGCTCCGTGTGTCGGTGGAGCACACCCACAGTTGGTGTGTTAGCACTGAAAGAGAGCAGTGCACTGTGGGTAGCTATCCCACTGAGCGTCTCTCCACCCCCTGCAGCTAGGAGTTCTGGGAACGGATCACGGTGTATCATGGGTGCGGGCTCATGATGTAGTCTTCTCCATCCCATCATTCCATGGGCTTCCGACTATGCTGTTTCACACCATTTTTCAACAGACCCTGTAAACTGTGTACCTGCCATCTCTGTCTGAAACCATGGATCCTGCTCAGTGCTCTCCAATCTTGCAATAAGTGTTATGAACACAACGCAGCTGATCCTGCAGTATTTCATGAGCTGCAAATATGAACAGGAATGTGCAGTGCCTGCCCTGCTGTGTGCCATGGAAAGAAACAATTCCAGATTGCTTTTGGCATTCATGGAGCAGCTGCAAATGGTGAACCATTGCTATTGGGCTTGGGAAACAAGCAGAGTGGGGGAATTGCATCGTTATGCAGGTATGGAATGAAGAGCAGTAGATTCAGAACTTTCAGATGCCCAAAGCCACCTTCCTGGAACTGTGTGAAGAGCTCACCCCTGCCCTCTGGCACAAGGACGCCAAAATGAGAGCTGCCCTCCTGGTGGAGAAGTGAGCAAAGATTGCTGCGTGGAAGCTGGTAACTCCAGACTGCTACCGGTCAGTCACGAATCAGTTTGAAGTTGGAAAGTCCACGAGGGGGTGCAGTCACACAAGCATGCAGAGCCATTAATCTCATCCTGGTACGAAGGACTGTGACTCTTGGCAATGTGTGGGAAATAGTGGATAGCTTTGCAGCAAAGGGATTCCACAACTGAGGCGGGGGAATAAATGGCACGCATATCCCAATTTTGGCCCCAGACCATCTTGCAACTACTTCTCCATGGTAATGTAGGCACTGGTGGATCACCGGGGTCGTTTCGCATTTGGCAGATTAAAGAGTCGCTGGCACTGCCTTTTTGGCAGGTTAGACCTCAGTGAGGACAATACTCCCACGGTCATAGCAGCCTGCTGTGCTCTGCATAATATTTGTGAAGCCAAGGGGGAAAAGTATCCATGGGGTGGAGCGTCGAGGCAGATCACCTGGTGGCTGATTTTGAGCAGCCAGATACCAGGGCTATTAGAGGGACTCAATGGGGAGCTATGCGAATCAGGGAGGCTCTAAAGCAGCATTTTGACAATGACCCCCAGTGATATGTGTTTCTGTAATGCATCCAGCCAGGCATTGTTTTCTTGCCTCTTTGAATGACTCTTGTAATGCTTGGTGCCAGAAAATTAATTGTAGTCTGAAAAAGTGCCGATTGCCACTGTGTATGAATTCCAGCAACAACCACCGTGTGTAGGACACAAATAAAGATTCATTTTATTTGAAAAAGAGTATACTTTTATTACACAACAACACATAGATTTCCATTTCTTACAAGGGACATGACACTGAGGAGGTTCTCAAAGCTGTGTGTAAGTCCAGCTTTCATTCTGAAACCTGTCCCTAGGGGTGGAGCACAAGGGGTACTGTGACAGACCGGGAACTTACAACAAATGTGTGTGAGGAGTTTGAGGAAGGCATGGAATGCAGTTCTGTTTGGTGTGCAGGGGGAATTGAGCACGAACGTGTTCTGACTACAACACAATCAGGGACCTTAGCACATTCGTTTGGTCCTCCATCAGCTTTATCATCTGCTCCTGCCCCTCTATCATAAACTTCTGCCCGTTTCCTCTCCTGGTTATCCATTTTTAATTTTTCATTTATTGTCTCTCTGCATGCTCTGTGATCGCGATCTGCAGCATCAGATGATTGCAGCACCTCTTTAAACATGTCCTCCTTACTCCTCCTGGTTCACCTCCTTATCTGCTGGAGGCACTCCACCAGTGTGTAGGAGGTGTCCCTCAAAGGCACATCTGCAGAAGCACGAGAAACAACAAACAGAAGCAGTATTGAGTGCACTCAAAGCCTTGAATCATAACAGCGAAATACACTTCTTTCTTGCTGTCCCTTGGCAAGCACATAGCTTGGCAAATGCCCTAAACATGGTGAGTTCACCCCAGGGTGGAGAAACGGGCAAGATGGGGCGAAGGGTCTGGGTGGTTAACAAAGGGAATCACAACAAGCGCCATGGGGCCCTAGTATAAATTCAAGCACCATTTTCCATAGGCGGGGGTGACCAAAGCCGATGTCTCACTCCTGAGGGTAACTGAGGATGCCAGGGTGCATTTCCTGTATGCATGCCGCTTCAGAAGTTCCTGCAGCAGTAATTGCTGATTAGAGGAGTAAAATTGCTTACAGTGAGGGAAGAAACAAAGCAACTCTGCCAAGGAATGGTCAGCAGAGGATTGTAGAGTACCTCCAGGAAAGTTTCCTAGAGATCTCTACGGAGCACTTCTGTGAAATCCCGGTCTGCATTAACCAACTTTTCCACAGGGCCTCCACTGCATAGCTGCATAAGGGAATGGGAAGCAAACACAAACAGTGCCAGGCTTATTAATTCTATTCCTTATCCCACTTCTAACATATAACAAAATAAAGGAAAGCTCTACCTCATGGCACCATGCAATATTATATCAAAATGAATACTTACCAGAGCTCCCCTCTCCTGCATCAGGCACGGACTATTGTGACTGGCTAGACCCCTCCAGAGTCAAAAAGAAGTCCTGACTTGCCACGTTACTGAACACATCCTCCTCCAACTCTACTTCCTCATCCAACACTTCATCCTGAGGGTTGACTCCGCTGGCCACTGCCTCCAGCTCCGCCAAAGTATCCACAGGGCAAAGTATCCACAGTATGGTGGTGGAGTTGGGGTTGTTGCCGAGGATGGCGTACAGCTCCTTGTCGAAACGGTATGTTTTTGGTGCTACACCAGAGTGACGGTTGGCCCTCCTTGCATTCTGATATGACTGCCTCAGCTCCTTGATCTTAGCATGGCACTGCTGCATGTCCCTTTTATACCCCTTCTCCAACGTGCCATGAGCAATCTGCCCGTAGGTATCAAAGTTCCTACAGCTAGAGCAGAGCTGCAACTGCAGAGCCTCCTCTCCCCCCAGACCCAGGAGATCCAACAACTCCAGGGTACCCCAGGCAGAAGCATGTTTGGGAGTCAGCATGGTAGGCTGGGAAGATGCAATGTGAGCTGTTCAGGCCGAGCAAACAGGAAGTGGAATTTCAAAAATTCCTGGGCCGTTAAAGGGAGCATGCCTATGTACCTGGCTGCAGGGCAGCGGAGTTCAAACTGCTGACCAGAGTGGTCACAATGGGCATTGTGGGACACATCTTGGAGACCACTTAGTGTGACATAAGCAAGTGCAATGTCTACACCAACACTGTATTGCTCTAACTTTGTAGCAAAAAACCTCTATGCCTCTCATCCAGGTGATTTTATGATGTTGGTGTAGCAGGAGAGTTAAATTGGCAGGAGGAACATTGCAGCGTGAATATCTCCACTGTTTTGTTGATGAAAGCTGATTTTTGTCGACAAAACTGTGTAGTGTACACAAGGCCTAGGAGTGCCTCCCTGACCAACTCTGAAAGCCCTTGCAGGGATTTAATTAAAAACCGCACCCATTTTGTTTGGCAGAACATCCCCATCTAAGGGTATTAGTGAAGTGGAGTGCACCATGACTACAAGGGGGCTCTGTAACATGTGTAAGCCATGTCACATAAATCACGATCTACTCTTAGGGGCTGTCTACATTAGAAAATCTTACCACGTATGAATGTGACTGGAAGCACTAGAGTAGAGGTGATGTGGCAGAGTATGGCAACAACTACAGCAAGTCACGTTGGGTATTATATCATCTAGTTCTGGTAAGATTGGGACCAAGGTTTAATCACAACTAGATAATGGTGAATAGGATTTGTCTTGATCTACGCTGTAGAAAGCCATGGTCAGTATCACATCTAGCTAGAATGCTTAGTCATATTCTGATCATTTTTTTTTTTTAAACACAGATAAGCTCTTACTGAATACAGTCTCATCTCAAGTGTAGTGCGGTCACTTTCTCATTTGCCCATCATGTAACTTAGTGTATTCAGAAATTTTTCTTTCACACCTACTGTTACTTTACATTAAATTCCTTTTGGATCATGATTAGACCTGAGGGCTATTTTCAAGAGTGCAGCAGCCATGGAACACAATAAAGAATGTGTCTGACAGGATGGGTTTTATTTTATAGAAAGGATACACACTGATAAAGAGCACATTTATTGAGATCTGATTTCCTAGTCTTTATCTGAAGTGATGAATCTATGGCAGTGACTGATAAATGAAGGGATACCAAAAAGAGGAGAGAGAATGCACTGCTTTGGGACTGGTTACACGAGAGTTAAACACTACCAAGAACCATGCACATTCTGCCACATCCAGTATTCACAGCAACTTTGCACAGCTTACTTCTATTTTAAAATGGTGATTGTAAAGCTAACTTCCGGTAATTTAAAGGTGTTAAGGAAACCACTACCAATATATCCCACTGCCTCTTCAATCATGCAAAACAAATGGCCCAGGTGATGTATTGACTTTCAAGGCTTGGTTTCCTTTCCTTTTTTTTTTTTTTAAATGCACTCTTTAGCCTTTGTCTGATCATTTCTAATATGGTTTCCTGTACACTAGCATGCAATGAGGCTGCCAATTAGCAGCAATAGTACAGGTGTTATTGGGTGGATCAGCTGCACAATGCCAGCTGGCTTTAATTCACACTACTCTCTTCGGGTATGTAGAGATTACCCACCACACACATTTATAACAGAGATTACGAAATGCAACTTTAATTTATTTAAATTTTAACCCTAAAGGTAATTCCAATAATTTAATAGCAGCCTAAAAAATGTATTGGAGTCAATACCTCAACCTCTGCAGTAGCATAATTACTAGTCTCCTTTTACAAAAAGTAGATCAGAATTGAGGAAAAAAATTAGAAACAGTAAGTGTACAAGACTTCCAGTCTACACAAGGAGCAGAGTGGATCAAAACTTTTCTTTGTCCTGCCATCAAACAATTGATGGTGTGCGACTTGGCTAAGAAGTTTAAATGCAAGGGTCCATATGGGGATTCTTGTACAGCAGATACACATGAAAACACTGATGACTAGGCCAGAGATAAAAAACCCACAACTTCGGGAAACTGTTTGTTTTTAGTTACTGAATTTGTTATTCCTTCCTCAAGTCCTCCTACATTCTCTGGGTCCCCATCCCTGGAGGTCAATGATGAGTATAAAGGTGTGCAGGAATGCCTCAACATTAATCCTGGCTGTTGTCATTCAGCAGATGCCATCCAGGTTCCAATCAGCAGGTCTGTGCCCTGGTTGCCCATCCTGGACCACAGAGAACAGAACATTAGCCGGCTTTAAAAGGGCCAAAGTTTCAAGCATGGTGAAGGATTTGACTCTCCCTGTCCAGTGCAGTGGAGTATGAAAGTGGCCTAGCCCAACCTCAAACAGAACTGAAATCAGTTAGCTACTTCAACGTGTATATTTAGTCTTGATCTGAAAATGTAATTGTATTGTTGACAAACCCATTCTCTCTCTCGGTTATTGTCAAGGCTAATGGTTTGTCACACAGTCATGGGGTGAGGTCACCTGCACTTGGAGTTTTCTTATGTTTACTCTATAACTTGTGACTTTTGCTGCCCCCACCACCCAGCTCAGACTCTTTATATATAGTTTACAATTTCAAACCTCTGATGACTATTAGTTCTACAGGTAACATTTTCCATGTTTTCTGATATTGGCTATATCAAAAAGTTATTTTATTCAAAAGTTAATTTAAGTATAAGCATAATAATACATGTAGGTACGTAGTGTCCTTCTGGCAAAACCTGTAAACTTATTATTGCCTTGGAGTAGAACCATAGATGGACATGACAGCAGCATAAGCAAAGTTAGAAACACGTTATGTACCAAGGATCAAAAGACAGGTTTAATGTCTCAACATTCTGGCACACCTTCAAATCCCTCTACCCTCCCTGTAGAGTACAGGGGGCAGAACTACCTGCTGTGCGGCAAAGTCACTTATATTTTGTTGGAAAGAATTAGAAGATTTATTTCAATCACCTCCAAGAATAGAAAAAAACATGTACATCTCAAGGCCAAGATTTAAATTATAGATTGAGTGGCTCTAAGCAAGTCGTTCAACACAGCAATGTTTAGTTCTGTGTGATTGAGTGATTAGGATTTCCTTTTACTACATGGATGGAAAAGCAGTATTTCCTGCTGACCTTTCCCTTCAAAAGAAGCTATGCCTGATTACAGCTTAAGATTTCAGGAGGCCTAACCAAGATAATATAGGGAGCATCAGAAGTGCATGCAAAGCTCATGAGAATATTTTGTAATTAGTTACTCATTTTAGCAGTTCCACTTATGTGAGTACATATAATACTACAGCTAATTATTTCAGAAGAGACAAAGAAAGAAATCACACTGGAAACAGGAACAGTAAGGGACTTGAACAATGCTACAGTTAGCAGCAAAAGCAGGAGTAGAATCCAGATCTCCTAACCTCCCAAATCTGTGCCTTAACCAGAAGGCCCTCCCTTTCTCTCTCTTTATTTAGGTGCTTTTCTATCTGTTATTGCTAGCTTTCCCTTTTTGACATCCCTGTGTAACCAGAAACAACAACAAAATCATAAACCATACTGATGGAACGAAGAAAAATGAACCTAATAGGAGAACCCCAAAGGGAATTCTACAGTCCTCTCTCTTTTGAACTTATTTGCCTTTTAAAAAATAAATAAATAAAGTGCTCAGATACCATGCTCCTCACAGTACAGATAACTAAACAAGAAGAGTGTTCTGACATCTCTTTTATTACATGAGTAAACACACTCTCTCTCTCATTCTCTCTCACACACACACACCCTCTTCTGTGCAGATCAGCCTGCTAGCTTCAGCATCTCCTACCCCCTTTAAAAGCAAGTAGCTCTGCATAGAAAGCTGTGTAATAGACAGCCTGCAAATAAATGGTCATTGGGTTCAGATACAGAAAACTTTCACACTTTATTGACAAAAATATAGACACAAGGTCTCTGTCCAGAGGAACTTACAATCTAACTTGTTTAATTTTCAATCACTGAAGTTATTTTTATGATTAATAACTCTTGAACCAGGATGGAAATTTCAAATGAGGATTTTCATGATATCTAGCACTCAGAAGCAAAAGGCCTGATCCCGTGTGGTGCTTGATAATGAATGAGGCAGGGTACTGCAGAAAGAGAAAGGATAGCCTCATGGTTAATGATGTTGGATGCTGCCTGAGGAACTGGATTCTATCCCTCCTTCTGCCATAAAGTTCCTGTGTGATGCTAGACATGTTGCTTATGCCAAACTTTTCACAGATGGTTACTAATTGTGAGTGCCTCATTTTCTAATTGCCTGACTCCAGGACCAGCCTTAGGCCTGGGCAAACTGGGCGAAAGCCCAGGGCATCATTATAAACAGGCACCTCTGGAGGAGGGATGCCCCTCCCCCCTGCAGCTCCTGCCTGCTGCCTTGGAGCCACCCCTGGCCAGCTGCTTCTGGGAGCTTCCTGGCTGCTGTAAGGAGGGACGGAAGGAGGGGAGAGTGGGGGCTCTGATGTCAGGGTGTCCCCTGCCCTCATGTACCCCATCTCCGCAGAGCGAGGGGGGCATGCGGGGCCAGGGCTCATCAAGAGACGGACGGAGCTGCTGGCAGATGCTGTTGCTGTGTCTGAAGGAGCTTTCATTCAGACTGGTGAGTGTCATTCTCTTAAAGGGGCACAGCTCACACACTCCCCCAAACCACACACACTGTCTCTTTCACATACACATCCCAACATATACTGTTGTTGTTACTTCCTGCAATGCACATATATTCTATGTAATTTTATTCTTTCCAAGTGCTGTTATTTTAGTTTTTTGACTGCTTACATTTACTTCTTTGAGTAGTGAGTTCTAAAGCGCCTAACATGTCCTGGCTGGAGTAATTATCATTATTTTTATTATCATATTGTGCTTTGTCATTCATTATTTAAAGTAGTACAATCAAATAATAGCATCCTCCTAGAATGTAATTTTAGCTTGTACTAACCTTAGTGGTGCCAGTTTAAAAAAACATTAGCTAAACGCACAGCTTTAGACACTGGGCAGATGAAGGTTGCTTATTTTCAAATGTATTTTTAGTTACATCGGTAAAATAACTTCAAATTTGCATGAAAATAAATGCAGTTCCAACTATGATACCAATAGCAATTATGGAGTCAAATATTAATGAGTCACATACATGATTGTGATTGGTAAACATAACATATAGAGCAGATAATGGCAGTAATACAGTGGGTCTGTTAGAGAAAGTAAGCAGATTTTATTAATTTTTATTTATCTCTACTAAAGATAGTATACAAAGTATCAGATGTGTCTTTCTGATATCTGCGTTAAAGCTCCAGAACTGATACCTCAAGGTTTGGGATTAGGAATATCTTGCTGTATTATCTCCTGATTGTTTTAAATTTACATATAAACTTTAAACGTGGCTTTAACTGGAGTTTGTATATATTTTTCTTTCTTTATATAACAATTAGATACAGTGCTTCTGTCAGCTAATTCCTAAGTTATTATCTGCAAAAACTCTAGAGTGTTCAGGTGCCTAAGTAGTCCCTAGAATCATGGCTAAAGTTTCTTCCCAGCCCCCCGAAATCTGAAATGGTGCCCCAGGTGTGACAGTGCAAAGCCCCCCTTAAGCCAATTGCCAGGCACCACAAGCCACAGCAGCAGCACAGAAGGGTGGCAATACACCATATACCATGCCACCCTTACTTTTGCAGTGGTGTTGCCTTCAGAGCTTGGTGCCTGGCTAGCACCTGCCAGCATCAGGCTGCCCTGCCAGTGCTTAATTTGTGCCAGGGCTGAACTCTGCCTCACCCAGTGTTTAATTTGTATTGAAAGAGATACCAGAGGCTAGTGGGGCCAAAAGGTGATGGGGGTGGAAAATCCCAGGGAGTCTATGGGGGCCAGAAGCGATGGGGGGGCGCCAAAATACAAGTTCGCCCAGGGGTGCCATTTTCCCTAAGGCCGGCCCTGCTTAAGACAGTGGGGTCTGATTTGCAGAAGTCCTGAATAGTGTGCAGTTATTAAGGCCAGAGGACCATACACTGAATGAGGAGAAAACAAAATATTTAATAGTTGCTTATTAAGTAAGCATCATCCATCCTGTGCACTGAATGAGACAGCAGTCCTATGAGAAAAATAGAATGTGATCACATAATTAAAGACTGTCAGTGGACACACAGAAGGGGGCTGAATCAACATTGTACAAACTTTCTTAACTCTGGCATTTCCTAACTTTTGAGTGCTTGACTTTGCAAACTTAATGTTCTCTTAACATAGCTTTTGTGTGTGGGTGTAAATTACACACACACACCCCCTACAATTTTCAGAACACGTTATAGTAAAGTTATAAACCAAACTAAGATTACTTTTATTAGAATTAGAGGGTGCCTTGTTCACAGTTCAAATATCAAGCACATAATTGCTTTTGTCAAGACAAAACTTGGAAACTACGTGTCTACACAACAGGAAAGCTAAGTCTTTTGTTATTGCATTACTGCTTTTCCAAGTAGTTAAAAAGGAAGCTGTCAGGCCACTTTTTTTATTGGTTTTATTATTTTTTACCTCAGGATTGTTTGTAAAACTCTTCCAGAACCTTGAAAAGATAATTATGTTCCCTGTCCATTTTGTTCTTTTCCATCTAGTAAACACACTGATTTTTTTTTCCTGGTTCAGACTGAGCTGAAAATATCACCAATGTTTTTAGCTTAAGCACAACTTCAGTTTAGTGTCTCTTATCATTCTACAACAGGTTTTGTCTGCTCAGGAACATCACCACTGTCATGGGAATAATAGCTTTGATTCTGGGTTGGTGCCAAGCTCAGTCTGACTTTGCTCAGAGGGGAGTGCTGTCTGCCACCTTTACACTATATCTCAGACTCTACAGCAGGGGTCGGCAACCTATGGCACACGTGCCAAAGATGGCACACGAGCCAATTTTTAATGGCACGCTGCTGGCAGCTGAGTCCCAGCCACTGGCCCCGCTCAGCCCGCTGCTAAACCCAGGCCGGGACCGCAGCAGGCAGCAGTGTGCCATTAAAAATCCCCACCCCACCCCACCCCCGCTGCTGCAGAGCAGGCAAGCTCCCCCCTCCCCCGCCTCTTCCCCTTGAAGTTCCTGCCCCTCCTCCTCTCCCTCTCTGGCTGATCAGCTGATGGCCCTTGCGGGGGGGGGGGGGGGGGGGGGGGGGGGGGGGGGGGGGGGGAGGAAGCGGAGAAGAAGTGGGGAGGGGCCTTGGGGAAGGA